>NW_015174861.1:300135-307239 GCF_001447785.1 Gekko japonicus
TCTAACAATATGTTGGATCCCCAAGCATCGAGAATAAATCCACGTTTTAAAGAAAAGCAAAATTTATTTCAAAGCGTTGGAAAGACACTCAAACACGTTCTTTGTTAGAACTGACTACAAACGGTTAGGGCAAGCATAATAAAGGGATTTGAACCAGGTACAGAACCAATGGGTCACTTTCCCGCTGGCGGGTGAAAGGAAACGGTTGCGCGCTCATTCACTGAGAACCAGGCTATCTCCAGACATAATACAGGTGCAGTTCCCAGGCTCTAAAAGCAACAAGCTGGCAGTTAAGCGTACTCCCCCATTACATCCTCCAGTTGTTTGGCTTAGGCATTACAGCAAAGTAAAATACTGGCGCACAGGCAGGGGGGGGGGTTAGCAACTGTACAGAGATACAACCAACACAGAACACCATGGCAGCTTGCTGACACAATGCTGCTTCCCCCCTGCCTTTTTTGCTGTGCAATCTTGCTATCTTTTCTTTAACATTCTAAGTTGAGTGCTACAGCACTAAACCAATATAGCTCTTCATCGCTACAGTAGCACCGCTGAGATGCCTTGACTCCATTGACTACAGCTGCAATCTCACTGTATCTCAATGGAGTCAAAGCATCTCAATGGTGCTGCTGTAGGGCTGAAGTGCTATATTGGTTTAGCGCTAGAGCACTCAACTGAAAATGTTAAAAAATGTGAGGAAGATTGTGCAGCAAAAAAGAGCGGGGGGGGGGGAGTGCAACTGTTTGAGATGGCCAGAGCGCTTCAGAGACAGCTCATGAACAGAAAGAAATCTGCTGTATGAAACTCCCGGCCCTGTATCACTTTATTCGCAATCAGACCAACAACAAATAACATCCGGTTTAGAAGGGTAATGTGAAAGGGGCTTGAGTCTTCCCACCATTTTGAAGTGAAGGACAGAGCACCACTGTTGGTGACCCAATAGTTCACTGCGTTGTCTCACAGACTAAGTCCCTCCTTCAGTGGTCATGTTAGAATAATGGTTTTCAGTCCTTCTAGACCCACAACCAACCATTAACCCCCACCCCCCCAGAGGCAGCACAGAACCCAATGAGCTACAAGTACATGACATCACAGTCACACGACAGGAAAAGACAGAACATGCAGTAAGAAGCTGCAGCTATACACGGGCTCAGGTGGGGCTCCTAGGGTTGCCAGCCCCAGGGGGAGGACGGGATCCCCAATTCTGCAGGCTTCTGCCTGCCACCTGGCCAGCGGAAGCCCCACCCCCAGCAGCCATGACCTAGCACCAGGTCCCCGATGTGATGACGACATGCAGAAGTGACATCATCACACTGGGGGCGTCGCACGGCAATGCTCTGATATTTTGGACAAAACTCTGTGGTAACTTCCACGTGATGTCATCATGTTGTGGATATTGTGAGGAACAATGTTATCCCACCCCCTCACTCCCAGAGAGCTCCCTCCCACCCCCCCACCAGCGAGGAGGTAAGGCCTGGCAACCCTAGGGGCTCCAAATACTACCTGAAGGTCCCATTCCACACGCTGAAGGTCACCAGTTTAGGGTACCGAAGGAAGCAGAGCCTTTCCCCACCAAAATGATCGTCACCAGAAAGAAAAGACAACTGCAACCCCCTTCCCCCACTAACAGTATTCTTTTTAGGAAATATTTATGGTTCTTTTTCTTCTCAAATGCTGCTGCTAAAAGAAGCTTCGGGGAACGTTCCTGGCAGTTAGGGTTGGCAACTCCAGGCTAGGAAATTCCTGGCTATTTGGCAAGTAGAGACTGAGGAGAAGAAGAGAAGAGATTGGATTTCTACCCCGCCCTTCACTACCCAAAGGAGTCTCAGAGCGGCTTACAAACTCCTTTCCCTTCCCCTCCCCACAACAGACACCCTGTGAGGTAGGTGGGCCTGAGGGAGCTCTTGAAAGAAACTGCTCTTTTTCAAGGACAGCTGTGCCAGAGCTTGCGACCGACCCAAGGTCACATCAGCAGGTGCAAGTGGAGGAGTGGAGAATCAAACCTGGTTCTATCAGATTAGAGTCCGCACACTTAACCACTACACCAAACTGGCTCTGGGGAGAGGAGGGACCGCAGCAGGGCATAATGCCACAGAGGCCATTCTCCAAAGCAGCCATTTTCTTCGGAGAAATGAACAATGTAGTCTGGAGATCAGTTGTAATTCCAGGAGATCTCCAGACCCCACCTGGAGGTTGACAACCACACTGGCGGTCGAGGACAGGCTGGGGCAAAGAAGCCATCATAAGGGGAGGGGGGATTAGACTCTGAGGATCTGTGCCACAAAGCATGTGTCCTTGGAGCCCAGTTCTCACTACACTTACCATCTTTTTGGTGGCAAAGAGGTAGCTTTGCCAATGAATGGAAGCTGGGCAGGGGGTTCCACCAATGCAAGTCATACACTATAGGACTCCACAGTTCAATTTATCCTCCTGTCACAGTGACTTTCCTGCCCTAGTAGGCAAAGGCCTCCACACTGCGCTCTGCATGAGGAAGGGCTGGAAACAGGTAGATATTTGCAGCCTCTCTTTCTGCTAAAGGTAAAGGTTTCCCTTGCTCAAAAGCCAGTCGAATCCGACTCTAGGGGGCGGTGCTCATCTCTGTTTCCAAGCCGAAGAGCCAGCGCTGTCCATAGACTTCTCCATGGTCATGTGGCCAGCATGACTAAACCCCGAGGCACAGGGAACGCTATTACCTAACACCTAATACGAAAATGGAACTCTGAGGTGATAAAATAGAGGAGGTGAGATGATGTAAGCAGCTTTGGGCTCCCACTGGGGAGAAATTGGAGAGAAAAAGAGTGTCTCTGTGTGTGAGTGTGTGTGTGTACCACACATGTCACATTAAACCTTTAGCTCGCCCTTCGGCTCGTGCCAGAGGCTCGTGCCTCTGGCAAGGAGCTTTCTTAAATACTGAGTACTCAGCTGAAAGCAAGTAAAAAACATTCACCCCTCTAGCAGCTCTACAGACTACAGACTCTACTCAACAACAGACAAAGATTTGGATCCATTCTGCTAGCAAAGGCACTTTCCTCTGGTGGCAAGAACCTTCCCCTGATGCAAGACCTGCAGGATCCAACCCATACTGAGGATCCCAAAGCAACTCTGCATCTGCCTTTCTGGCAGCAGCAACATGTTTTGCTCCTTCCTGTCATTCACTGTGTATGTGACAGGGTTGCCAACTCTGGGCGGGGAAATACTTGGAGATTTTAGGGCTGGAACCTGGGGATGGAAGGCTCCTCGGCAGGGTACAGTGCCATAGAATCCACCCTCCCAAAGAAGCCATTTCCTCTACGGGACTGATATATGTCAGCCAGAGATGAACTGTTACAGCAGGACCTGGAGGACCTCCAGGCCCCACCTGGAGGTTGGCAACCTTGGGATAAACATCTTGCCTCTTTGGATTATTCAAAAAACATGTGGAAAGGGATCCTAAAATATAATTTAGATAAAGAAACTCAGAAGGACAGATGGCATAAACACAAGCAAAAATGACCACACACACACACGCACACAGACTCACTTTGAAAATTACAGCCATTCATGTCGATATTTTACAGACACTGGACTGCAACTTCCCATTATAGTAATGTAGCTGCATGCTCCTATCCCATCCCAGATGCAGACTGTGAACAATGAGGAATGTTACTCACCCCAGATTTATGGGCTAAATATAGAGCACGGCTTACTGGGTTATAAAGAGATGCTCATCACCACTGGCAGTGAGATTACTTAGGGAATGATAATGAGCCATCTTTGGGACCAGCCGCTCATCTCAGAGACCAGGCAGCCCAGTTGGATGGTAGTTTCATGGCCTAACCGCATGCAGGAGCACAATTATTACATCGCCTCATAAAGCTGCGGCCATCTCTTCCCACTGGGGCCAGATGAGGCCATAACAAATTTGCTTGCGTAAAGAAATGCTTATGCTCATGTAGAGACAGGCACAATACATTAAGAAAGCATTGGGCGTCAGAAATCAGCC
This sequence comes from Gekko japonicus, assembly GCF_001447785.1. Taxonomy (NCBI): domain Eukaryota; kingdom Metazoa; phylum Chordata; class Lepidosauria; order Squamata; family Gekkonidae; genus Gekko; species Gekko japonicus. The sequence goes on from NW_015174861.1 coordinate 304,118, forward strand.
ACGAGGATACAACACTAGGAAAATACTGTTAATATTTCTTGGCATTTTTCTAGGCACATTTTCATAAATTAAAAAAAAATGAAAATGGAAATAGAAACTAGATAGCTTTGGATATTACTTTTCTCTCTCCACATTTGCCATTAAAGACCCAAGATTCAGCATGCCTACAAACAATACATAGGTAAGAGCTCACAAATCTGAACAGATCCAAGTGCTAAAAAGTATGCTGCAAGCAACCGTTCAAGCAGTAAATGCAAAAAGAGAGAGCAAAATATAAGTTACAGAATAAATCCTTAGCCTGATAACACATCTCTGATTTGATTGTTGTAGAAACAGGTCTGCTTAGTTTCCAAAGCTAATAGGAAAAGGAAAGGTTTTGGGTTATATTAACAGAATCAAATTCCCGAGCATCTCTCAGATTGCGGCATGGAACAATTTGAGGGTGGGTCTCTCTCCAAAAGGGGCAGAACAAAGCAATGATGAGTCTGACATACTACATTCTGGTTATGGCCCATTCGTTTTAAGAGCCAAATCTGAAGTTCTTCTGCTCTTCTGACACACTGGCTGTCCTTCAAAAGAGATACATTTCTTAAACAAAAGCTTCAGATCCTCAACTGAGTATGTTAGCATAGCTAGGGTTACAAATTCTTAGGAGTGGGTATCAAATACTTGGTACCATCATCACTGCACAGAGAAAAATAGAAGCATCTGACCCCCTTCGTGAGAGATTTGGTGGCTCCTTATTTTATATCCTGAAGCCCACCAAAGTACCGCTTCTTATTTAAGAAGTCCCCATTCAGCAGCGAAGTCACCGGAATCTGGTGTGTCCAACCCCATGTCATGACGACACATGAGTCAATGACCACGATTAACACAATAAAATGGTTGTTGAAGCAGTCCTCTGTATATGAGCAAGGAAGCCTTCTAAACTAAGAAAGACACCAGTCATACTATGAGCAGAAGTAAAAATTCACTGTGCCATCATTCCATCTGAAAATTACTTTGGCAGCATCCGTGATCCTGCAGAAAGCTCATTTTTAAAAAATGACTACTTGTCACTATAGAACATTGAGATGCATAGCACTTAGGGTTTTTTCCCAACCTTAGGCATGTTTGATCAAGTTAATGCAACACTGAAGTCAATGGATCCACTTATATTATACGTATTAGGACAATTCATATGAGACTGCTCTTCATGCCTTAATATTGTTTTCTTTCACAACAACTGCAATTTAATCCATTAAAAACTGAAACTTAGTATCAGTGTATTCTACCTGAGAAACTGGCCAGAGGATGAAGAATTTAATCCTATTTCCAAAGAGCTGGATTGGCAGCCCAAGAATGAGATGCCTAAAGTGAAACTCCAAACACACTGAGATTCCTCCTTCTTACTGTATGGCCTGAGGAAAACGACAGTAACTGGTGGAGGAAAGAATTCAATTGAGAGAGTACAGAGATACCAGAGACATGAAACAGTGGGGTATACCAAAGCGTAGCCTAACATGACTTCATGTAAATCATATCACGTTAACAGCACACAAATTACAGGTTACAAGACATATGGAGAGTCAGCAAAGGGTAACACTCACTGATTCTCCATTATTAACAGGGGTTAGAACAACAACAAAAAGTCTGAATTGTTCACATACCTGATCAAACAGAGTTTTCCAGTGCTGAGAGGTAAAAGGCAATGCATAAAGGAAAGAAGAAGGAAAAGGAAAAATAAGTGTAAGAGCAAAGAAATGCAATGTTCTGAAAATATACTTTAAGGTGATCAACAATGAACACAGGACAGGGAAGACCTGCACTCTCACCCTGACACTGACATTTGGTTGCTCTGAGCTTAGTGGACAGGTCACAGGTGCAAAGCCTACAGGTGCATCTGTAGCAGTCAAATGGAAGCAACATTCTTGACTCTCTTCCCAACAGCTTCACACTTACATTCAAAGGGATTTTTTGGTTCATTTGGTTTGCACGATACTTTGTAGGGCGGGAGGAATTAGGGGGCAGGGACAGGCACGGCAGCATGAGATGTAAAATCTGGCTTCAAAAACTGATGCAATGTCATTATGTCAAGCAAAAATCAAACTGCTATGACTAGACCACAGAGTTTTGGGCAAATCCTAGAGCATCACCCCAATGCAATGATATCACCTCTGGGGGGTTTTTTTGCTGGAAGTGATGTTGTGTGGCAGTACCCCCAACATTTCCTATTTTCCTCCCACCAGCCTTGAAAGTACCACCAACAACATGTTAGGCGGCAAGAAACCTGTCCCCCAAATAGGGTGCGGTGGCAAATTGTAGGTAGCTCGATCAGGCAATCTTGCCTGATCAGAGTTCTTTGAGGACCCCTTTATGGCAGAGTTAACTAGGGTTGCCAAATCTGAGTTGGGAAATTCATGAAGATTGTGGAGGTGCAGTGAGCTCAGCAGGATATAATGCTATAGACTTCACCCTCTGGGGCTTCACCACGTGACCGCCCCGCCCCCTAGAGGTTCTCTTCCGGAGCTCCGTACCTGACAGCTCCCCCCCGACTAGAGCCCTGGACTTCACCCTCTAAAGCTTCCATTTTCTCCAGGGAAACTTACTTCTGTTGTTAGGAGATCAGTTATACTTTCGGATTTCCGGGATCCACCTGGACATTGGTAACCCTAGTGTTAACCAACCTTTTAGGCAAAGGTGCCATAAGTCAAATCGATATTATGAGAATCCTACTGAACTACACACCATATAACCTATGTAGCATGTACACCCCCGCATACCAAAATAAGCTTTGGTATGATCTGACTTTGGTCTACTGAGCTACGGAGCAGGCAGCAACACAGGCCTAACTCTAGACCACAGCTAGGCCCACAGGCCCTCCTATCCCTACCCATATACCCTGCTGCCCATGCCCATGCCAGTTGTGTTCCATGCTACTGGTTGTCCACTCATGCATTATGATGGGGTCCCCAACTATTTTGAGCCTGTAGGCACCTTTGAAATTCTGACACAGGTGGTAGGTGCAACTAGGGTTGCCAAGTGTATCTTCGCCGGGAGCGGGGGGCTTCTGGCCGGCGTCTTGTGTGTGTGCGCACGCGCAAAGCGTGCGCGCACCGCATGCACGTCACCCAGAAGTGACG
>NW_015174861.1:307252-307890 GCF_001447785.1 Gekko japonicus
ACAAGGGAAAACCATAGAGTTTTCCTTTGAAGGGCCATGGCCCTGCCCCCAGCGTGCCCGGCGTGCCCATGTCACTTCCTGGTGACGCGCACGCGGGGGTGGGGTTCCCCCGGGGCCCGATTCCACGGCAGAGGAAATTGGGCCTCCAAAAGCGGGGGGTTTCCCTGCCCCCCGCCCCCACTTGGCAGCCCTAGGTGCAACCTAGGGTTGCCAGATCCCCTGGTGAAGTCGGGGTTCCCTTGCTCCCAGGCCCTGCCTTCCCATCATTGATCGGCTGGCTGATGGGGGGCTCAGGCAGAAAAACAAGGAAGATCCAGCATCATCACTTCTGGGACACTGGGGGCAACGCCCTGGCATTTGGGTAAAAACTCTATGGTAGAAGCCATATTTACCAGAGAGTTTTTGCCCAAATACCAGAGTGTCACCCCAACATTCTGAAGGGATGGGGGAACTTCCGTGTCACATGGGTAGTGACATGGACACATCACTGTACAAAGGCTGGGCCTCCCCGCTGCTTAGGGTTGCCAGCCCTGGGTTGGAAAATACCTGGAGACTTTGGGGGTGGATCCAGGAGTGGGCGGGGTTTGGGGAGGGGAGGGACCTCAGCATGGTACAATGTCACGGAGTTCACCCTTCAA
>NW_015174861.1:307905-438344 GCF_001447785.1 Gekko japonicus
TGGTTGCCAGGAGGGACCTGGCAACCCTAGTGCAACCACAAAATGGCTGCTGCAGGAAGCAGAGTCAGCAACAAAACGTCATGGAGTGAGCTCATGCCTAACTGTAATAGCAACTCTTCAACATCTCAGGCAGAAACTCTGCTTTGGGATGCCTCTTAAAATGAACATATTGTTTAAAAACATTTTCTTGCATGCACATAGCTTATCTTTAGTCAGGCAGTGAAGATCCTCATGCTGCTTTTGCAGCTGCTGCCAAAAGAGTGTTTTCTTTTTAAATCTGCACAGCCAATCAGATTTCCAGTGATCAATCAGAAACCTTGCTGGGCAGAAAGCCTACCTGGCCCCACCTACTTTCTAAAAAACATCTGGCAGCTGCCAGTAAAGGTGTGGGCAGGCACCATGTTGGGGACCCCTACATCATGGCCTTCACAAAACCTCAATTCTCCATTCCCCCCTTCCTTATGACATACCACAATTAATAATGATGTGACAACAACAGAACAAGCATATTGACCTGGCAGTGTTAAGAGAGGCTTCACAGACACAACAGCTTTGTGAGGAACATCACTGTGATCCCATTTGACAGATGGGAAACTGAGGATAAGAGAGCACAGCTTGGGCAGGCTCATCCAAGGGCATTCATCAATTTAAAAAGCAGGTCTCCAGCATTCAAGTCCACCAGACCACACTGTCCATCTATTGCTCCTAGGTAATAAAACTGTATAGAGCTGCGGTGGCTCAAGTGGTTAATATGCTGAACTGCAAGGCTGTGGAAGGTCAGTAGTTCAGCAGTTCGAGACCCAAGTGTGCTGCATGACGGAGTGAGCTCCCATCTCTAGTTCCATCTCCTGCCAACCTAGCAGTTCGAAAGCAAGGGATTGCAAGTAGATAAATAGGTACCACTTCAGTGGGAAGGTAACAGCGTTCCGTGCACCTTGGTGTTTAGTCATGCCGGCCACATGACCACGGAAACGTCTTTGGACAGTGCTGGCTCTTTGGCTTTGAAACAGAGATGAGCACTGCAACTCTAGAGTCGGATTTGACTGGCTTTCGAGCAAGGGAACCTTTACCTTTAATAAAACTGTAAACAAGAATCCATACATAATCGCTTTGGGCTAGTTCACATCTTAGTCATCATGCTGGGAGGGGCACACGGGCAAGCTTAAGCAACCCCCAATCACACATATATAAATAGAGTGTACACCTTGTTCACATGATTCCCTGGCCACAAAAACACAGAAGGTTTATGCAGGCATGGTGTTTACACATAAGGAATGTATGCACGTGTATGCCCAAGAGTGTATAACACATGCAGAGTGTTGGTTCTTACCTTGAAAGTCCTTTATGGCCTGATATCTACATACTTAAAGGATCACCTCTCCTGGTATAACCCCCTGTGCCATCTTTGCTTCGCTCAGCAGAAACAGCTTGCTGTGCCCTCACTTAGACAGATCTGTACGTCGGACACAAGGGCATGATGATTTTCATCTGCTGCTCCCCTCCTCTGAAACAGTCTGCCAGGGCAGGAGTGGAAATCTGCCTCACTGCTCTCTTTTTGAGGATATATAAAACTTTTGTGTTTGAAGACTTTTTGGGCCCTATAAGGCTGCCAGCCTTACAATTTGCACAGTTTACCTACAGTTGATTTACACTGATCTATTTTAAAATCATATTGTAACCTGCCCTATACTTACGGAAGATGTAAGATATGCATTTTAAAAGAGATGAGCTGCTGAGCCACCTCTCACCCCTATGTGAGTCCTTTTATAAAAAGGACTCTAGCATTGGAATAGATCTCCTGATTTGCCTGGTCCTCCAATGTGTTGCTGTTTTGCATACATACCTGGGGCTGGATCCAAACAGCTTTTCCACTCAATGTTGCCCAATTCCCCTCCTTACTATAGCCCCCAACCCATATGGCTTTCGTACGTGCCAACCTAATGATCCCAAGGATAACTATTTTCTTCTTTCCTTCTTCATCAGCAGGAGAGCTGGTTGGATCCAACCCATGAATGCTGGAGATGTCAGAGGAAAGATAATAAAAAGGCCCAGGTTGAAAAGAGGAGAGGCATAAAGATAAGACTTGCATCAGCTTTTTGACAGAACAGTGCTTTGCCTGTTCAAGATAACCTCCCGGTACAGAAGGGCATCTATTGCCATCATCAAGCCACCAAATTTCAATATGCACAGAAGACACAATTCAGCAAACTATCTGAAGAAACTTTAACTGAGCTGGCTTCGGCTGGGAGAGCGGGGTAAAAATCTGAAGAATAATAAATAAATAACATGGCTTAAGAATTAACTCCCTGGAATCCTACAGAAACAAACAAATTCTTGCCTGAATGAATATTCATTTGTATAAAAACTCCCAGTTGTCATTGTAAAGCTGGCCAGAGCCTTGGAGTTAATGTTCAGTCCCGGCTTTGTTTCGTGGCATTCCAGATAATGCTCCCTTCCTATCTGCTAAACTTCTGGCTGAAAAGCCTTTCCTCTGCAACTTTAAAGACTATTTTTGTTTCTTACCATGGCTGCTCTCCCACAAGTCACTGCTTGACAAGCAATGGTACTTTAAGTCTTCAAATTAAAATCCAGAAAAATGGTGGGGTGAATATCACAGAAGCACTCTCATAAACATCGTATGCCTGGACTTAAGCAGGCATGCCTTTGTCTTCCTTAGAATGCCTGTGCCTTCTCACTCTACGGCACTGACATACACTTGGATAACCCTCCAGAAACACAATTAACACATTTAAAATAATTATCGAGAGTTATGCAAGCAGTTGAGCCAGAAAGCAGACATGCAATCAAGCCGTCAAGCCAGTCCATAAGCAAGCAGAGACAAGCAGCTTGACAGCCGCTCAATCGAAGGCATCAGACCAAAGTCATAAGCTTCCCAGGACTGAACCCTAACTGGCCCTTTGTACCACCTGTTCTACACTGAGCTTGCAGCTGCAATACCACTTAGAGCCAGTTTGGTGTAGTGGTTAAGTGTGCGGACTCTAATCTGGGAGAACTGGGTTTGATTCCCCACTCCTCCACTTGCACCTGCTGATGTGACCTTGGGGCAGTCACAAGCTCTGGCACAGCTGTTCCTGAAAGAACAGTTTGCGTCAGTTCTCTTGGCCCCACCCACCTCACAGGGTGTCTGTTGTGGGGAGGGGAAGGGAAAGGAGTTTGTAAACCGCTCTGAGACTCCGAGTGAAGGGCGGGGTATAAATCCAATCTCTGCTTCTTCTTCTTCCCAACAGTAGTGGCGCCAGTGCTGCAGACAGGAAGCAACCACCCCTTTCTCTGCAGAGCCACCACAGTGGAACAGGGAGTAAAATGCCCGGATCTTACTATTAGCATCCTGGCTTCATGACTCCAGATTTCATATTTTACACATTTCCACCCTGCCTGATCTCCTTGGACTCATGGCAGAAATGTCATATAGTAAGCCAGGAAACACCTGATTTTATGCTGAGTTACCAATGAAATCAGAATTTGCTAGTCATCTGAGATGTCTGACACACCATGTACAAAATATTATCTTTTGGTTGGCTACTGAGAATCAGAACAGATGCAAACTACTGAGGGGAAATATGAACATGCTCCAGTTTTGCATGCAGCATGCCCCATGATCAATTCCCAACACTTCCAATTTAGAAGGATCTCAGGCAGCAGGACTGAGGGGGAAAAAATTCTCTCTGGCTGAGATCTTGGACAGCCACTGCCACTTGGAGGAAATAACAAATGTGTTGGAGGGACCAGCAGGCTAACCCAGTGCACATGTTTTTCCCAGGGATGTATGTTCTGAAGTTCCCACATGTACACGAGCCTGGTCCGGATTAGAACCACAGCACATGGGGAAAGGAGATTTAGTTCTTCCCCCTGCACCATCTGACTGACCTGAAACGGCTCCGGGGGGGAGGGGAGATGCACAGTTGTGGAAATGCAATGTGTAGCTCATTGGCAGATGTGCAGCCCCCAAGGGGGCAAAGCACCCCTTCAGGGTTGCTTCAGGTCAGGAAAACAATGCAGGGGGGGGATCCAAATCAGGGCTCAGCATTACCTGGGAAACACAGAACTTCAAAACACACCTTTCCACAGGGGGGGAAACATAACACATAGTCCAGCCTCAGTTTAGGATTAGAAAGAAGCTGCTATAAAAAATTATGGCCAGAGTCCTAAGCAGCTTTTCCAGTAACGCATCACTCACTGGACACACGGAAGTTTATTTTTCATGCACCACAAATAATTCCTTGGCTTTGTAGCCTCAGCTAGATTTGTGGTTGTACATCCAACAACGCAAGTGGAAGTGCTACCTATGAACCAAGAATTCATTGTTCTGCAGTATTAGTGTTTGTACAATAAATACCACTCACCCAAGTGATTCCTCTAGTGCAACAGGGCAACAAAACTCTTAACTAAAATATTCCAGATGTGCTACATAGGTTCCAAGCCCGTAACCCCAACACTCTTCCCCATAATTCCAGATATGGGCTAGTGATGGGTATTGAGTAAAAAAAAATGTTCTGCTCGTGTTCAAACACACTCTCTTCATTATTATTCTTCCTTCACAAGCCCTGATACAGACTAAGCCCTTTGATAAAACCATTATTATGTGAATTGGTCTTTAGGGTCCCTTCGAACTACTGAACTGTCACTGGATTGTACCCATTAAATGCTTGTGGAAAAGGAAGGAAGATGCTGAGCTAGGCTGAATAGCTGCTAACCTGTCACTGTGGCTGAGCATTTAACTGCTGCCTTATCTGCAGACATGAGCCAACGATAATGCCATCTTCATGCCTTGAAAAGTTTCCTCTGCTGATTTCTTCAAATCAAGCTGTAGTTCAGAAGCACAGCAACAGCCGTGGCCATTTATTTTCTGGTTTGCCAGCAAATCTAACTGCTGAGAACTCTGTAGAATCAAGCTGCCAGTACCCTAATCTACACTGGCTGTAGCAGCTTAAAGGGCAAGCACTTACTTTTAACTGCTTTACAGCAGAAGGGAGACATACCCACTCTTACTGGCACAACAAGGAGTTAAAAAAAAGCAAGACTAGGCTAGACATTTGGGGAGCTATAATTATGGAAGTTTAAAAGCCTGTTTGCTTCTGAAATATTGGTTCCGGTCTCTTGTGTAATATTAAATGTGGCTTCTCTCCTCTAATTACATGTATTGTTAAACACAGCTTTCCCAGGTAATAATGCTAGGTTTATTATTTCTCTCCGGGAAAGAAATCCAGCAAGACAATTACATTTAAAATAATAAGGATGGGTCAGAGCTGTGAGGAATCTGATACTTTCCCTTGCGGTTTTGTATAAGTCTCCCTTCCCCAACACTACATTCCTGGTAAGCTTAGATCCTTGGTCTCTGTGTGGATGTGCAGCACACAAGGCAAAACAAACAGCTTACAATCCAAGCAAATAACCAGGCTGGCAGGATCAGCAAGGATGCAGATCAGGCACCTACAGGCTGCTCCAGTGGCACCATTCAAGAAGGGGCCAGCATTGTCCTTCCAGGTCCCCTCACAGAATGGATCCCCTCCCACCCCAAGCAGTTCACAGGTTTCTCCTCACCTGGTCTCAGCATAGGTAGTCCTAGGTCAGGCCTAGTTCTCTGCATGGCGAATAGCTGGACTCCAGCCTTGCTCCCATAGTTCCTTCTTTTCTCAAGCACTGTCACTTGCTATTTCTGTCTTTTTACTTACCTGCTTCCCCTTTGCCATCTGCCAACTCATCTGTCCACTTATTTGACCTTCTGCTAGTATCCTCACCCCAGTTTCCCCCCCCCACCTCCTCAAACAGGGACAAACCAAATGTGGGCTGTATGGTGTCTGGAACCCCTACAGACTTGAGAATTAAGGGTTGCATTGGTATTGTCTTTTAAGTCACTGGAGGCTTTCAACACAGAACTCCCAGAGCACATCTGTTTTGGGCCATAGACTCCTCCGCTTGCAAACAGTTCTGCTACTGGATTATTGCTTCTGTGGATCTGCCCCAGGCCCCAATCAGAGTCTTACTTCTACCTCCCCACTGTGTGCTTGTATTCCTATAGTCCAGCGCTGACACCAATCCACAACAGAGATTACCACTGAGGGTGAATGGGGGCCCCTGTAGAAAGGTGTACAGAGGCCCTCACCACACTTGCTTTGGGCAGAAGGCTTCCCACCCCACAAGAGGAAACCGCCTCGCACTGCCACATGATGCAGCCTTAGCAGTAAATCCTGCCACAGATTTCCTCCTGACTCCCCACAAGAGAACTCTGTATATTCTTATAACCCCCTCTGAGGAGCAGCAGTGTGCCTCAAAATACCAGTGGAGAAATACAGCCAAGACAGGCTGCTGCCTTTGTGGGTTTCCCAGAGGCACCTGGCTGACCACTTTTGGAAACTGGATGGTCTAATCCAGCAAGGCTTTCCTCGTGTTCCTGTGACCCAGACTGTCACGTTTCCCACTCACTGTGTAAATACGCACACATCACTAATCATATGTACTGCCATGTGTGGAAGCAAGAAGAAGTTTCGCCAAAGGTCACATTGACTAGATAGTTACCAAAGGGAGAAGAGGACTAGCTACTTTCTACTGCAACATGCGGCTTGACTCACTTGCCTGAGCCACCTACAGCTACTTGCTTCTGCACATACCTTTCTGGTGTGCTTCTGCCCTCTGCTTGTGTCACACTGTGTTCTGGACAGCAAAGGTTGTTCTGTGGGGGCTTGGTGTGTTGACGGCCTTGCCATTGGGCAGCAGGTTGGAGTAGATGAACTTTGGTTCCTTCCAACTCTATGGTTCTATAAAGCAGGAAGTAACGGGATGCATGGATAGGAAGCAGGCAAGAAACAACAAGCGGATTTTCTACCCATTCTTTGGCACCATGCCACTAACTAATTCCATCACTAACAGAACACATCAGCAATTTTTTTAAGGACCCAGCCAAGCAACCCAATACACCCAAGCCAAGGTATGGGTCATAGGACCAGATTCCTGTTCACCCAAGGTGTGGAAAGTCTCCCAGAAAAAAACTCCTTGGGCTTTGTTGGTCATACTACTGCTAAAGCTTTGGCGCTAAACTAGGAAACAGACAACACAGAACATCACCATGCAAACTAGCCACTAGCGACCTGGTGACAGCCAAGAGCTCCACTTACCACCATCCAGATGGCAAAGGGCACCTTGGTCTTGGAACTCAGCGTCACATCAGTATGGACCACAAAAGATTCAGGGATAAGAGGCGGAGAGATATGAGGAAGGACAATTGTCTTTCCCTCAGAGTTGGAGAGGTTTTTAGAAAATCCAGGAGGAAACGTGTCTGATGTCAGGGTACGACAACTGATTTTGTGCCACATCTCCACCACGAAAGCTCTAATATTTGAGCTTGGCAAACCCGAGAAACCTCAGGGCACAACTAGACTCTACACATTTAAGCCAGTTTCAAGCCTACAAAATCAGCTGTGGCTCCCAACAAAAGAAACATGGGGACTGTAGCTCTGTGAAATGGCCACGGACCATCTGGGATCAGGTCCTCTGCTGTGGAACCTCTGTATGTGTTGCAAAGGATTCTGGGAGTATTTGAGGCTGTACAGTGAGCTTGCAGGGGTGTCCACCAGGCTCTTTGGGCCTCATCACAACCCCAAAGGAACTGAGATGGCACCTTCCAATTTGCCCCCTCCCCGCAATGGCTGCACACTGGAGTGTATCAGCAACAGTGGAAGAGCTGATCTTTCATAGAAGTCTGTCTGCCATCACCAATCTTGTCACTGAGGGGCTTCAGATGAGGATTCTGGGGGAGCTTAACAACACAGTTGGGGGGGGAAATATGAGATTTATATGCTCATTAGGTGCCTTCTAATCCCTCTAATTCTATTAAGAAGTTACTGAGAAATTGTAAGTTTTTGCTGCAAGCGCTGAAGCATTTATGAATCACGACACCCGATCTCTTAAGATGTTTGGCGAGACTTGGTGCCGTGAATAGTTGGGCTGCTTTTGCCTACATTAGAAGTCCGGCAGGCGGCATACCCAGGGAATCGCTCCTAGTCCTAAACAGGCTTTTTGCTGAAAAAGCGCTTCGCCGGCAGAAGCACACCATCTTCCAGTCCCAGGCACTTGTTGGCATTTAGTTATTAATCTCACCAGTAGCTACGGGTTAAGAAGGACACACACAAGCATCCCTAAATCTTCCCCCCAAAGCAGACGGATGGGGCTGAAGTATTCCTCCAGAAAGAGATGCTATGCTGGGTTAACTAATAAGGTTCACTGTTTAAGCATCTTTAGGAGATTAAGGCTTACCAGAAAAGTTAGGCTGCTTAGCAGGCTGCGGGCTCACTTTTAAAGCAGTGTGTACACACTTATTGAAAAGGAAAGTACATTTGGTTACATCCCAGAACAGGCGATGGGATTACCAGCCCCGGGACTCTGTTGCAAAACTGCCTGACAATAGTGGGGGAAAGCGGTAATGCCTTTGAAATCCCCCTGTCATTTGTTTTATTATCACAGAGATCACAACAGTGCCAGCAATTTAAAAATTACTGAAGGTTAAGCATGTGGGGAATGCCAGCCAGCCATACAAATACAAAAGAATTCTGCAGTGCTGACTGGGACAGTATTCTGGGGATGCAAAGGGTCTGGGAGATACCAGGAGTGCAGAACACTGAAATTTGGACTGTCCAAATTTAAGACCTGGTTACTGCAGATTACATTGCGTCTTCCTGCTAAATCCCTCCCATGTGTCCAAAGACCGCATCCCAAAGAAGTGAGTGCTTAGACATAATTGTGGGTGGTAAGCTAGGGATCACTGCAGTAAATGGCAGCAAGTCATTTTTCTACAGCAGGAGGTAGTCAGCAATAGATGTGCTGTTGTCAACTACCTAGCACCTAAGTGGTAGCAAACATCCCCCCCCACATTCACTGTAGTACATCACATGAGCTGTTCTGCATTTCAATCAAATCCTTTGCCCCAAGGAGCCCAGGGGAATTATCTTTTTAAAAAATGATCTTCGTAATAATGGTAAGGTTGGCTAGACTCAGAAACTGCAACATTCACTGTAGTACATTTCATGAGCTGTTCTGCATTTCACTCAAATCCTTTGCTCCAAGGAGCCCAGGGGAATTATCTTTTTTTAAAAAATGATCTTTGTAATAACGGTAAGGTTGGCTAGACTCAGAAACTGCAACTGGCCCAAGGTCACCTAGGGAGCTTCATCACTGACCAAGCAGCTGTAAATGGGACCAGCACACCCCCATAATATTAGCCCTGGTAAGGTTCCTTCCCATTATTTTTCATTCCGTTTCTCAGTTTCCCACATAGGACATCAAGCAGTTCCTGCCCTGAGTGTGTGAATGCAGCCCAGTCAGTGGTGGGCTAGCCTCTGGTACCTTAGTGCTGACCACTTGTCTGAATGGGCTAGTCCCGAGAAAAACAGATCATTTAGTCTCTCTTTTTTTTTTAAATAGCTTGCTGAGCTGTCTCAGTTGGGGACAGATCTTCAATTTGGCTTTGGGAACATAAAATAATCCCGAGAATTTCGAGAAAAACAGATCTTAGTCTCTCTTTTTTAAAAATAGCTTGCTGAGCTGTCTCAGTTGGGAACAGGTCTTCAATTTGGCTTTGGGAACATAAAATATGTACAAACCAGGGAAGACTGATTAAGACGGGCAGCCCTGGAATAGCATCATCTATTACCATGGTGATTTTATCAGTGGTTAAACAGAGGAATAATTAAACTGGCAATAAAGTTGCAGTCCTCATTGCAGCTCCATAATTGTTTGTGCCACCTTGTGAACCCATTAAAAAACTTCTCTTGGGAATCCTTCAACTACAGTAAAACTCACTGAGGCTGACTTCCAAGTAAAGGCACACAGGATCTGAAGAAGTCAGCCCTGACTCACCAAAGCTCACCCCCTGCCACAAATGTTGCTAGTCGTTAAGGCTGCCACTGCACTCTTCCTCTTTCCTACCGCTACAGACAGATTAACCCAGCTACCCATCTTGATCTATCGAGATCGTCCCGCAGAGGGACGCCAAGGGCACCTCTAGGCATGAATACTTTTTCTTGGGACTTCCTCTTCCTATAAAGAATCCACTGCTCCCCCCCGCCCCCGCTTAATACTAAAGTTTATTTTTAAACAACTTTGATCCGATTAAAATCAACCAGGAAAGGAAGGGGGGGGGGAAAAAACCATCAAAGGCAACTCACGTCCTCCGTAGACATGGGCAAGACATCCTCTGTTTCCAGCACCTCGATCGCTTCTGCTTCAGAAGATGCGGCCACGGCAGGAGAAGGGTTGACACGAGTTTGCTCCGGCAGCCTGTCTCCCATGCTTGGAAGCCGACGCCTCGCCCGATCCCTCCCCCTCCCTCTCTCCTCTTAAGGATCCTCGGCAAAGGAAAACGCCACCTCGAAGGTGTTTGGCAAACTTTTGAAGCCGCCCCCCACAGCTTCGGTCATGACCCGGACAGGCGGGCGGAGAGAGGGAGGGAGGGCTGGCTCCCCCCTTAGGGGGAAGATCCCTCGTGGCCAAGAGGCAGTTCTCCCGCGGGCATGCTGCTGGCGACGGGACTCAGCTCCAGGCCAGTTCGCCCGACCCCGGAGCCAAACGACTCGGCCACAACTTGGCTTGCTCAGTCTCTGCCCCGCTGCGCGATCAGACCTCCGCGCTGCGCCGAAAAACGCATCGGGTCATGCAGCTGCCGCCGCCGCCTTAGTCCCGGTCGGAGCAGCGCCGCGCCAAGCCGGGGGACAGCTGCTCCGTGCAGCCCTGACGCTCATCATCCCGGCTGGCGTCTCTTCCTCCTTCGCCCGGGAGCCGGAGGGGCGCTTCCTCATGGAGCCGGCAGGGCGCCCCGGCTGGCCAGTTCTGCGGGATCAACCCGCCGCCGCGCTGTCATGGGCCGGGGAGGACGACGGAAAGAGGGGAAGCCGCCCCGACCGGGACCCTTCCGAAGACCTGCCAAGAGGATTGATTCCCCTTCCCCTCCAATCTAGGCGAGAGGCTGCAGCGGGAGGAAGGGAGGGAGGGAGCGGGTGGCGGGTCGGCGCCGCTGCAAAAGCGCAACTTCGGCGAGGCGAGAGCGCTCTGCCTCGCTGCCTGCCCTAGGCCATCGCGTCACGACGGAGTCCTGTTCCCTCTACGGTTGCAAGGAAACGGCGCACACCGCGGTGAGCCCAAAAAGAACAGCGCCGGCACGCACGCAAAAAAGGCGCCGGCAGTTCCCTTCTCGGGTGACCTTGCCAAGACAGTTGCAATCAAGCCTCCGGGGAGAGCCGGCCACTCGGGCGAAAGAGACCTCTTGTCCCTTCTCCCCGCCGCGCTAGGATGAGTCGCTACCCAGCCCGGAAGGCAAGTCAGCCGATCGCTGCAAACTCCACAGCGATGGCCTCGAGCCCCAGCGAAGAGAAGGGGCGAAAAAGCAAGACCGTTCCGGTGCTCCTTGGCGGCTACAGATCGCTTCGCACGTGGGTGCCCAGACGTCCAATGCAAGCCGGAGACCGGCAGCGGCGTTCGCTGCGCACTCACCGAGAGTCTTCGTGGATCTGAGCAGAGCTCTGCAAAGCAGCGGTGGGAAAGGGGAGATATGCTGCTGCCTGCAGGATCCAACGGGACGGGGCTGAGCGCAGCGTCGATCGCGCACTGGCTCACTCTCCCCTGCCCCCCTTCCCTCCGTGGAAAGAGAGATCTCGGGCAAAGAAGTTGATCACTCGTCAGCCGCGGATTCCCTCGGCGGTGCTCTTCTGGAGCCGGCGTGGGAGTCCCCTTCACTTTCGAGAAGGGGCGGAGTCTGGTTTAGCCTAAGCCCGCCCTCTTGTTTACATAGCGAGAAGTACGCGCCGCAGAGCGCACGTGGGTAATGCGCCAGCTGTGAAGCCTCCGAGGCGGATTAAGCTAGTCATTGGTTGCGAGGGCGAGGGGATTTCCTTGTCAAGAAGGGAGGTCCAGCCTGGAGCGGGATGGGATGGGGAACGGCAAGAACTGCAGGCGAGTGGAGGGAATTGCAACCCCCTAATCTTCCCGCAGTTGCTTGCAGCCACAATCGTTCTGCATTCATCTATAAAATATACAACTAGGATTGCCAACTGATGTGGGGGAAGGATCGGCCTGATCTGCTGTTTTATTTAGCAGCATCTTGACCTGCAGGAATCAGCAAAATTCCAGAGTTTGTAAATAAATTTAAAAATCACCTGCTTTACCCTGTGGGTGGTGCAGCAAAATGCTGGTTGAAAAACATGAGCCTGCAACTGTACGTTCATACCTACATAAATATAGAGAGATGTGGCTGGATCCCAACCTGGCATTCCAACTTAATGCAAAATTGGATAACCATTTTCCCCCAAATTCTTCAAAGCCCTGCATCCAGTAAACTGGGATGGGAGTGGCAGTGGAAATATCAGCAATCATTTCCACTCCATTTGCTGAGCACTGGGAAACAGATGCGGCAACTTCCAGTTTTTAAAAATTAAGCATTCAAGTTTTGTTCTGCTACTTAATATCATCATTTTCAGGGTAGTTTTAAAATCCTGCTGCATAGTAATTGCACTTCTTTTTCATATCTGTTGTTCGGGTCCATTTGACACTTGAATTATACATTTTATAAAAGAAGGCTTTTAATTAGCACATCTTCCCATCTTGGATTTGTGAATTAGCACATTCTCAAGTGTAATAAAAAGTTACTATGTGAAAGAATGGATTTAGTCCCCGTCCCCCCCAATTTGGGACTCTTTGAGCCAACTCTCAATGATGTTTGTTCGTTCATATATTTATACCTTGCTTTTCTCTTCGATGGGGACCCTGAGGATGCAAACCTAAGAACTCCTTTCTGTAGTAAGTTCCATTGACTAAAATGGGTCTTGCTTTTGGGTAGGATTACAATGTCATTCTCCCCCTCCTCCATGTTTATCTTCGCAACAACTATATGAGGTGCATTAGGCCGAGAGAGAGTGACCTTCCCTGGCAGAGTGAGGGTTCAGACCTGAGTCTCCCAGAACCGAACCCAACCCTCGAGTCATTTTACCATGCTGGCTCTGACCCTGATCTACTTAACCTCTTTACCTGACCATAGTTAATAAGAGCTGGCCTGTCAGATCAGACCAGGGCCCATTGAATCCAACATTACGTTTCCAGTGCTGTTTCTGCAAGGATGTTTTGTGTCTCCTTGGCTTCATTACGGCAGAGCTGTGGAGCATCTGACATGGTTTTGTCTTCTGTTCATCCTGTTTCTCTGCCATATCAAGCCCTGCTGCAGAGTTTTGTTGGTTGGGGGAGTTCTTTTTAAAAAAAATCAGTAATTGACTTATTACTGTACAGCTGCATTTTTATAATGGTCTAGTGCTAAAATCTGCTGGCTGCTAGCTTTTTATAAAAGGAAGTCTCTAACACATTTTCCTGTGGAGTTACTTAGAAAAAACTGTATTTTGTACATTTCACCTTATAGCTCCACAAGGAAAAGGGCCAGATAACTCCAAACCCCCCCCCCCCAAATTAAATCTGAGAACCAGCAGATTGTGGCATTAGGTCATAATAATGCTACAGGGATCTCTCAGTTACTGATTTTTGGAAAGTTTTCTAGTGTTCAGAACGTATGGCAGCCACAGGTAAGAAAAGTGCATGGAAAATTTCCGTGTGGATGTTCTGTTGACATTTGCAGCAGTTATGACAACTAGATTGTGAATCATCACAAAGAAGCAGCTCAGTTGTGCTCAACCTGATTCTTCCAGGAGCTGGCAAACAGGGCATGCAAGTAGTGGCCTTCCTCAGTCCTGGAATGCATAGCTATCATGGCCAGTAGCCAAGGATAGACCAACCTGCCATAAATTTGTCTGCTCCTTTTAAAAAGCCTTCTAAACCAACAATTTGCAAGATAGCACACATTGTCTGTGGCTGCATAAAATGCAGATTTTTTTTCTTTTGAAAAATCAATATGCTTTTGTTTTCCCATTTGTAGCATGCACTCCGTAGGGAGCACTCATGTCAAGGTGACAGAGCATTTTCCAAGCAATGCGCTCTTGTCTGTTTTGTATTTGGGAGAAATGTGATCATGCGTTCCAAGCCTTTACTATATGCAGTGTGGCCAAGGGCTACTTGTAAGTTTGTGACACTTGGAATGCTACCAGCTTTTCTGCTGGCATAAGAGGGAGGGGGCCAATCTTGTGTGATTTTCCTCAGTGCAGATTATTTGTTTTTGTCTGCAATGATCCCTAGCATAGTTTTCTGGGTCTTTTGTTTGAGAAACAGGTGGAGATGGTGACCAAATGAGCTGCCTTTCCACTCTATCTAGTATGGCAGTTATGAAGAGGCTGATGTAACTTTTTCCCCCTCTTTGCCATCAAGTCATTTGCCATTATGGTGACCCCGTGATGTTTTCAAGGCAGGAGATGCTCGGAGGTAAGTTGCCATTGCCTGCCTCTGTGTTGCAACCCTGGTATTCCTTGTTGGTCTCTCATCCAAATACTAACCAGGACTGACCCTGCTGAGCTTTTGAGATCTGATGAGATCAGGCTAGCCTGCGCTATCTGGGTCAGAGCCAGTGTTCCCTCTGAGCTGAGTTAGTGTGAGCTAGCTCACAGCTTTTTAGCCTCAGGCTCACAGATTTTTGTCTTAGCTCAGGAAGGATGGCTCCAGGGCAAACTAATTTATGCAGCGGCCAAATCGCTCGCTCACAACTTTAATGCCAGTAGCTCACCAAGTAGAATTTTTGCTCACAAGACTCCACAGCTTAGAAGGAACATTGCCCGACCTAGCTATCTACAGTGATCTATACTGTGGTAAAAAAACGCTGGGCTATTGTAATGGCCTCTGCATAGGGCCATTCTTGACAACTCAGAAAACTCAACTGGTCCCAAATACCGCTTCTTGCTTATGATCAGGAACAAGCTATTAATAATGCATTGTAAGAAGTCTGTGCTGATGGTCTGCCTTCTTCCGAGTTCAGTTCAAGGTGCCAATTCTTACCTGTAAAACCCTGCATAACTGAAGGTCCAACTCTCCCAAACACCAAACCTATGAAGGGAGCACTTTCATTCCAAGGGCCATTGTTGTTTGTCACTCTGTCCCCTTTGCTCAGGTTGGTTGGTGAAATCCACCACAGCTTGTTGTAGAGCTTTTTCAGCGGTGCCCTGATGATTTTTAGAAAGTTGTGAAAAGCAACATTGTTTTTATCAAAGGCATTTGTATGTCTTTCTGTTTATTAGAAATCATGTCAGTAGAACTTTAGCTGTGGTTATTGATTTGTTTTTAGGTATCGCTGTTGGCTGACTTTGCAGAGGAAGGCCATGGCAAGCCACCTCTGCTTCTCACTCAGCTTGAAAATCCTGTGGGGTTGCCATAAATCAGCTGCAGCTTGACAGCACTTTACACACACATAACGGTGAGCCACTCCAACCGAGGAAGCAGGTCATTGGTACAAAAGCCTTCCAACTTGCCTATCCAAGACCAGTGTTGCTCCCTCACAAGTACAGATCGCAGGGGCAACAGAGTGTCCACAGTGTACTTTCCCCTGCACTATTTTTGCTTCGGCTGCCCATGGCTACCATTTTTTTTTTTAAAAAACAGCAGTTGCTAATCTCTATAGCACAAGGACATGATCATGATCTATTTCCACTGGCTAATACCTCATCTGTATTCCCAGCTTTTATTTTTTAAAAATAACACCTCATATCTCTGCAGCAAACAGGGCTAGAGCCTTACTTTTAAAAAATGTTGGAATCTGGAGGAACAACTAGATTGTGGCAATAGGTTGCTATAATGTTATTGCACTATGACAATCTAAAAAAGGTAAAGGTTCCCTTGCTCGAAAGCCAGTCAAATCCGACTCTAGGGTTGCGGTGCTCATCTCCGTTTCAAAGCCGAAGAGCCAGCGCTGTCCGAAGATCTTTCCGTGGTCATGTGGCCGGCATGACTAAACACCAAGGCGCACGGAACGCTGTTTCCTTCCCACTGAAGTGGTATCTATTTATCTACTTGCAATTTCTTGCTTTCGAACTGCTAGGTTGGCAGTAGCTGGAACTAGAGACGGGAGCTCACTCCGTCATGCGGCAACTCGGGTCTTGAACTGCTGAACTACCAACCTTCCACAGCCCGCAAATTTAAAAAATCCAGAGGAAACCCCCTGGTGGCATGGGTGGGGAAAAACTGTGGCTGTAGGGAGCTGAGACAAGGAAAATGTTAGTGATCTGGGGAGGGCATTCAAAAACATGCATCATCTCCATTCACACAGCAAATAAAGGTACTTTAATTGTGATCTTTCAAAAAAAGATTGTATTAGACCAGGTTTAGAAAGATAATAACAAAGAGGGGGGAAACCCAGAAAGTAGATGATTAGGGATAGGGAAAGATGGGTGGATGCTTCAGAAAAACTTGTTCCAGTTTGATGTGGAAGCAATCCATGTTTCTTGGCATACAAGCATCATCTCATCCAATTTCCCCACCTTTAGCACAGTCTGAAGAAATGCACTATTCAATCAACGTACGTGTATTTAAGAGGAAAAAAATCCTTTCAGCTGGGCAAGTCACCTTTTCTTTTTGAAACCTGAAAATAATGAAAAGTTATTTAACCGAACAATGGGCTTGTTTATGCTGTGGTTACCTGGGGGGGGGGCAGACTGCCTGTAAGAGTTGCGCGCTAGGCAGAAATCGAATGGATGCACAGTTCTTCAACTTGGAGAAGTGGTGACAGGGCTTAGGAGTCAGAAGAAAAGGTGGCAACCAACGTTCACACACTATGTAGCCCAAGCCCCACCATATTCTGGGCTGATGGAGGATTTGCATGTGGCTGCCTTTTGTACTCAGCTTCATAGACTAACCTTTGTACTGTTGGTTGATAATCTGATAATTAATGTGTGTACATACACAGACACACACACAAAACCTCTTCTTAGGAGATAAGAGTATGGCTGAAAAAATAACCTCCCACCGATTATCACTCTTGCCAATTGAAACTTTCCAATCAACAACCTGGTTATTTAACAAAAAAGAAAACAAAAAACCCTTCAACACTGATCAGCTTCTTGGGCATCTAAGGGAAAAACAACACTGTGATAATTCGGGGTTTGTTACCAGAACACTAAAAGCTTTTAAAACCTCTTAACTTGGGCTGCCTTTGTTTTCTTCCCATGCACACCCCGACAACTCAGCCTTGTAAAGCAGTAATTGTAAAACAATTAAGAATGTGGAATTGCAGATTGCTGGTGGGACTATGAAATGAGTAGGTAGATGATGCATGGAGAATATAAACTAAAACTTGCTCTCCTCTTTACATTCTTTTAAGTATGCACCATTTATTCTTATTCCAGGGTGAGTATAGATTTCAGTCTAATCCAGTAATTTGAAAGGTCAGTTAATGAATATGCAGCAACGGGCACAAAGGGAGGGAGACTACCAACATCTGTCCAGTAAATAATACAGCAGCACCCAGAGTTACCAAATCCAGATGGGAAATGCTGATTTCCGAGACTGGAGCGGGAGTTGTTAATACAATTTGGGGGCCTCGAGAGGAATCTCTGGAGAAATAAACAATCAAGGTGTTCCCCCTCCATAGTGCAATGAAGAAACAGTGCAGTACCTTTGGGCCTAGAGAAGTTTCCTACTCCCCTCGCCCTGAACCTCAGAAATCTAACGTTGTGTTGTCATCTTGAATGCTGCAGTTCAGGGTGAGGGTAGCAGGGAACTCCTTCTCTGGCCCTGAACCTGAGTGGTACAGGAATCTCTTGCATATAGCTCCAAAAGGAAGAGTTGGGAGAGGGATGGAAACTGTCAAGTATCCCCTCAATTCCAGGATTCTATAACCCATTAGGGGCTCTGCCTCCTTGGTAGCTCAGAGATTCCTGGAGGCATACATTGGGGTGATAGAGTTGGAAGTTAAAGTTGGGGGGGAGGATAAGCCTCATGGCGCACAGACCCAAGGGATGCTAGGCCAGTGGCCAGCATCCCTGAGAGCTTTAGAAGTGGGGGACTTCCGGTTTATGGTGACACGCTGGTGGACGCATCTCCCGGACTTCCCGGGGATGTGATCTGCACACCAGCGGAAAAGGGGGGGCGATGGGTCGCTACCGCCCTGGACCCTTGGCAAAAGGCTCCTAGCCATGGGGCT
Source organism: Gekko japonicus (assembly GCF_001447785.1). Classification (NCBI taxonomy): domain Eukaryota; kingdom Metazoa; phylum Chordata; class Lepidosauria; order Squamata; family Gekkonidae; genus Gekko; species Gekko japonicus. Next base: position 325,970 of record NW_015174861.1, read on the forward strand.
TTTGAGGGGTGACCTCTTCACCAGCGCGATGCTGGGGAATTGAAGCGCTCCTCCGCCCCGACGGTCCTGCTGCTGAGTGTCCGTATGGATCTAGAGCTGCTGACTGGGACAAGCGTCAGAGATTGAGTGTTTTGAACGTGTGCCGAGCAAGGTCATATGACCAACAATGAACAGTGAGTTGGGTTAAAGTGAATACGAGAATTTTTTTTTAAAAGCTACCCCCTGAGAATGGCGAAAAAAGCGAACGGGGGAGGGGCCATGCGCATGAACTAAACAATGAAATACTAAGGGGGGAGTGGAAGAAAAAGTGTTGAAATCTGTTTTGAGAGACTTACCAGAGCACGGCTAAGTGTCTGGGCGTATTTCAGAGACTTTAGCAAGTTTTCATAAAAGTAAACAATCCATAAAGATGGCGGGGAAGAGGGCAGAGAAAGACAAACCAGCAAAAGTGAAACCAGCCGGGATCTTGAGCCCTTGACTGGAAGAGGTCACCGAGTTCTCCAAAATGTTGGCAGATTCCTTGCGCCATCTGCTGGACCAGATGACTAACATCAAACAACAGCTGACGACTCTAAACCAAAATCTTGCAACTCAGCAGCTCCAACTGACTGAGAATTTAAAAATAACAGAGCAAACGGCTGAGAAGGTGAAGGAAATGGACGCCAACATGAAAAAAGTAAAGAAAAAGGTGTAAAAGCTGGAAAAGAAACAAGCTTCGGAAGAATCGCAACTTTTACAGGTGCAAATGGAGAAAGCAAATTTGGTCCTACAATTTCAAGGGATCCCAGAATTAAAAGGTGAGAATCTAAAGCAACTCTTGAGTGAAGCATTAGCCCCAGTTACAGATTTGAAAGTGGAGTATCTTGCAAGCGAAATGGATGTAGTCTATAGGTCCTATTCCGTGTACATCAAAAATAATAATCTGCCTGGGGAAATAGTGGCCAGATTCTCAAAGCGACATGTGAGGGATTCTATCCTGAAAGCAACTATGGGAACACCCTTGAAAATCGGAAGCAATACCATCAGGATTCTAAAAGACATTCCATTTGAAATAAGGCAAAATCTCTGGCTTTTTTAAAAAAAACGTTCGCTTTATAGCGCTATAATGCAACAGCACTATATCAACCCCATTGGAATGCCTGGTGTTTTGTTATAGTGCTATAGCGCTATAGCGCTCTAAAGCGAATGTTCAAAAAAAAAGCCAGAGATCGCCCACATGGACAAAAAACGGCGGGGGGAAAGCGGTGCAGTCTGAAATGGCAAACCGCTTCAGATCCAGCTCTTTACTGGAAGGTGAAAGCCATGTGTGAAATGGCAGCTCTATACCGGTTTACTCCATGACAGATCAAAAACGGCTTCAAAATGGGTTTAAAAGGGTAATGTGAAATTCCTCTTTGTCTACAGATAGTTAATTCCAGAAGGCATCATTTTCAAACTACACGATAAAAAAGAAAAGATTGACTCTGTCTCCAAAGCACGTGAGTTCCTGAGAGTGCAGCTGGGAGAGACAGCCGAGGTAGAGAAGGAAGAAGATGACAGCAAATCCAGTGGCGAATTGGACTCAGTGTCTTCTGACGAGGACTCTCTTTCCAATAAGGGGGCGGCTGCCCCCAAGCATACACATAAATTGAGGATTAGAAAAGATAAGACAAAATGAAGGCTGAACGACTCTGAATGGTGCCTTTAAACTTTAGTTTTATTATGGCATGCTCCGGGGGGTTCTCTTAAACAGTTAAAACATTGGATAAAAAGATAAAAAATTAGCATAACCGACTATGTTCAAAGTAATACTAGCAATTTAAGATTAACATTTATATAAGCTATTGTTATGATCTCCTATACTTGGGGTTTTAGTTAGTAGTGGTTTTCTTTCCTTTCTCCCTAGATGTAGTTACCCCTTCCCAGTTTTTCATTGTAGTTTGTAGTCTATTAAAAAATCCCCTCCGGGAGGCAGAAATGACATCATCCAGTGTGTGGTGTCACATCCTTCCCAATCCCCAGATGTGACTTAAATACATCAGGGACTGCCAGAGACCTTTCTGTCCCTGGCCCTTTCCCCCACCAGTCTGGGGAGTGAAGGCGGGAGGGCATGCCCACCAATCACAAGTGGGGATTAGATAGATTCATGGAGGATAGGTCAATCAATGGCTGCCAGCCATGGTGACTGAGGGGAACCTCCACATTCAGGAGCACTAATCCTCTGAATCCCAGAGCCAGGAGGCAACATCAGGGGAAGGCCTCTATGCCCTGTTGTTGGCCCTCTGAAGGAACTGTATGAGACAGGATGCTGGACTAGATGGACCATTGGTCTGATCACACAGGGCTCTTCTTATGTTCTTATGCCCTGATCCTAATTTCTCCTCCTAGGATACTGAAAGCTGTTAGCGGCTCAATCACAGCAAGTTTCTCTCCCCTCTCAATTTCGTATTTCTCCCTCTCTTTAATTGACTTGCAACTGTCCTCAGCATTCTGTGGCCCATACCACGTGCTCTTTAAACCATTTTCCCTTCCAATTTACGAAGTAATATTTTTCTGTATGCCTGAGAAGTCCCTCTGTCTGCAGAAACCCCTCCCTTGTCTGCGGATAGTGCTGGGTTCCCCTGCCTTACTAATGCCACGTATGCCCAGCAAAAAGCTGTGTTTGTGTGCAGTTGGATTTCAGTTGTAGCTTGTTGAGCTGTCTGAATGGCTGTCCAAGTCTGATGCTGCTTCAGGACTGCTAGAGCTGGAGCCACTGCACCCCAGTGGTAGGGAAGAGTCACTACAGGGGAAGGATTCAGCCACACGGCCAGGTGGCCACTGCCACCATCAAAGAAGGGGCGGGGGGGTATGCATAACAATCTAGTTAAATCAGCGGCAGGCTTCTGAGGCAATCACCTCACCTTGTGGGTAATCTTCCATGGAAGGGAAATGTTATTGGTGAAAACCTTCATGCTAAACCATGGCTAGGGATGCCAGCCTCCAGGTGGGACCTGGGGATCCCCTGGAATTACAGCTGATCTCCAGGCTACAGAGACCAGTCCCCCAGAAGAAAAGTAATGCTTTGGAGGGACTCTGTGACATTGTACTCCACTGGGGTTCCTGACCTCCCCAGACTCCATCTCCAAATCTCCAGGAGTTTCCCAACCTGGATCTGGCAACCCTTCAGGACCCCCCCCCAACCCCCGGCAGCCAGGGAGGACCTGGTAACCCTACCACATACTGGCATAAGTTTCAGACCAAAAGGAGAGAAAATAAAGACAATATATGAGAATACTAACTCCAGCAGTCAACAGCCTGCTCAGGGAATAGCACATTCCCTAATCTTATAATGTCTTAGTGCTGGTTTTTCACACACCAGAAGTGGAATAATCTCCATGCATACAATATCCCTGAATTTTTGTCTACGTGTGATGGGTCTTTTTGATCCATTACGTCAAAGGATCCCCAATCTCACTGAGCCTTTTGGAATTCTGAGAATGGGGAGCAGCTGCCATCCCCAGCACCCAATGGAGGCCTTGGGTAGGGTTGCCAGGTCCTCCCTGGCCTCCAGCAGGGAATTGGGGGGGGGGGGTAAGGGTTGTCAGATCCTGGCGGGAAACCCCTGGAGACTGGGGGGGGGGGGGGGAGCTATTTCCTTCAGCTCTCTTCAGCTTTCCTTTGCACTGGCATTGTCAGGAAAATGAGCTCCTTCTGTGCACGAAGGCATTAATCTCTCTTTCATCTCTGCTGTTATCACCCTGCAGAAAGGACCAGGAACTCTAGCAAAAATGCCCAGTTTACTGAGTGATAGATCTCACTCTGTCAAGCAAAGAGAAAAGAAAGGAGGGTGACTAGGCGCAAAAGACGCCAAGGCTGCTGTACCTTTAGCAGCTGCTTAGCAGATTGGGGCCTGTGAAGGTGTCATACAATTGCTTTTCCTACAGGCCTATAACCAGGGTTGCCAATCTCCTGGTAGGGACTGGATATCTCCTCCCATAATTACAGCTAATCTCCTGATGACAGAGATCAGTTTCCCAGGAGAAAATGGTTACTTTGGAGGGTGGGCTCTGTAGCATTATATAAGACTGAGGTCCCTCTTCAAGTTCCACCCCCCGAATCTCCAGTAATTTCCCAACCTGGAGCTGGCAACCCTATGATAAGTCAATTCTACAGGCTTATAACACAGACCTGCACTAAGAGCATGTATGGTTGAATGAGCTTTCAGCAATATGGTTGCCAGCCTCCAGGTGGGGCCTGGAGATCTCCCAGAATCACAACTGATCATCCGATGACAGAGATCAGTTGCCCTAGAGAAAACTGCTGCTTTGGAGGCTGAACTTTTGCTGAGTCCCCCCCCCCCCCAGGCTCCATCCCCAAATCTCCAGAGTTGACAACCCTATTAAGCAATGGCTATATGCCTGGGCTGACCTCTGGTCAATAACTACGGTATGTGGCAGCATCTCCTCAGGCCAAGTTCCCTCAACTCCCTCTCATTTGGCCTAGAAGATCTCAAGCAGGCGGAGTCTCTTCCTGGCTCTCACTGACCTGCCTGTGGCCTCTGCTGAGGTCAAGGGAATCACTTGTCTTCTTCCACACACACAGGCCTTCCCTTCCTCCCCTTCCTCACAAGCAATGCTCAGCTCCTTTGTCCCTTTGTTCTCCTTGGAAAATAACAAATGGATTATTTTCACATTTGGTGCCCTGTGTGAATGTTAACCAGGTTTCTAAAGAGCATCTTCACAGCTTCTTGCTTGCTCTGAAAGGAAAGAAACCAACTGCAGACCAACAGCAGCTGCGTCGTTCCTATAGCTCTGAAATAAGGTTTTGTTCCCTCCTGTGGAGGATTTTTGCCATCAGATCTTGCTTCTGAAAGGCAAAGTAGCCATCCTGCTTGTCTTGCTTCGGTATTTTTCCTCAGTCTGTGAGCTCTTTCAGATTAATGGCCTTACCAGATACTGGGGGGGGGGGATGAATTTCACCTTCCTATTTTCCCTTCCTATTTACACTCACATTTAGATCCAACCCAGGACCATGGCTGCCATATTCTACCCCTTGTAGGCCAGGTTGACTTGTGAGGCAGTCCCCCTATGATGGGAGGGCAAGGATATGTGATGCTGAGAGACCTATGAATCCAGGGGCAGATTTGGAATAAAAAATGGTCTCAGAAAAATCATCCACAGTGGCTCCAGGTTGAGGGGAGAGTCTGGCAGGCTGTAGCCTAGTAGGTAGGGTTGCCAGCCTCCAGGTGGGGCCTGGAGATCTCCCACTTGCAGATGTGCTTATTCTTATATAGCATGTGTATAGGTAATCAGTCATATTACAGAACAAAATATGGTCAATATTAGATACATCCAAGCTAGTTTGCTAATTAAACAGGAAGTCTGTGTATTTTAGTTCAATAAAAAACCAGATGCACTTCAGTTTTAATTGGCTCTGATGCTAAAGTCAAGGACTGCATGCAAATTACGCTCTATTCCCAGTTAGAAATATGACTCATCCTCTCCTGCCACGCACGTACACTCTCTGTACCCATGCTGGCTGCAGTTGCTCGGGACTGACAGACAGAATTCTGTGTATGTTCAGAAACAACTTAGGCCCCGTTCACATACTGAATTTGCCGCGGGAGAGCCACGATTGATTGGCGAATTTTCCGGGCGCGATCACACCGCAACATCTGGCAACTGGAGCGCATCCGTGGCCAACCCGTGGCGTACCGCCAAAAATGCGTGATAAAAAACTACCTGCTCGAAGGTACTAGCAAACAGTTTGCCATGGGCTGCCTCCGGACTCCCTTGGTGTGATTGCGCCGGTGTGCGGCTTTTCCCTCTGGCCCCTCGTTGACGCGAAGGTGAGGTGGGAAGGAACCATGGCGTGCTGCCGACGTGCGGGATCACGTTCTGGCGCGTTAAATTGCTGTGCCGCAAATAGCCACGCCTCCTCCCCCCCGCATTATCTGGCCCATGTGACCGGGGCCACAGTCTATTAGCATTTAAACCCATTCATGATTCTGATGACAAACCCGAACTCAAGGCATATAATGCCATGGTCCACCCTATAGAGCCGTCATTTTCTCTAGGGGAACTTATTTCTGTAATTCTGGGAGATCAGCTGTAATTCTGGGAGATCATGTGGAGGTTGGCAACTCTGCCTCTCTTGCCACACATGTACTGTGAGTGCTGCCTCTGGCTGTCCCCTTGTGCAACTTTACTTGCTGCTAAACCATGAGCTTTGCACCCGTATATGGGTTGGACCCAGCCAGCCTTTCCCCTCACTCAGTTCCCCTCCTTGCTACAGCTCCTGTGACATTTGGCTTTTGTCCATGTAGACCTCATGATTCTCAGTATAGCCTTTTTGAGCAGTTAAAAGGGATCCCTCTGTTCTTTTCCACCAGCTGATCACAGATTGGCACTGATCCAGCTTGATCCTCAGAACCTGTTTCCAATCACTAGCTGCATACACCACCATGTGTATGAAAGGAGAAGAGGGCGATGGTCTTTGAATAAGTGCAGAGTGTTTTTTCTGTCACCATGGTGACATTGCACACTGTAGTTCTGGAAGGATTAACTTTTTTTGTGGTCAAGAACATGAATTCTTTTGATCAACGCAGAACTCTTCCATGTTATTCAAACTACCGTATAGTGTTCCATGTGCAAAAATGGGTTAAATTTTAAAAATCTCATCTTGCTTATATAACATCATCTTATTTAAAATATATTTTCATACAGAAACTATAGAAGGGGAGGGAAATGGAGGAGCTGGGGGCAGAAAGCCTTGGTGTGAATACCATCATCAGTCTTTCAGTTGTATTTGTGTGTGTAAGGGACTCGAAAGGATTAGGTATAATGGATGATGATGATGATGAAGAAGAAGAGATTGGATTTATACCCCGCCCTTCACTCGGAGTCTCAGAGCAGCTTACAAACTCCTTTCCCTTCCTCTTCCCACAACAAACATCCTGTGAGGTAGGTGGAGCTGAGTGAGCTCTGACAGAAACTGCTCTTTCAAGTACAGCTCTGACAAAACTATGGCTTGCCCAAGGTCATCCAGTATTTGCAAGTGGAGGAGTGAGGAATCAAACCCAGTTCTCCCAGATTAGAGTCTGCGCACTTAACCACTACAGCAAACCGGCTCTCTCTTATGGCGTAATCAAGTCAGATAAACAACAACTGATGTGGCAGAAGCCGTCTGAAGCATAAAAAAAGGAACGGACATCAGTAAAGGGCATAGTATAGTATAGTATCTGGATCTATAGTATAGTATAGTAAAGGCAGGACTGTATGTGTGTAAAGTGCCGTCAAGTCACAGCCAACGTCTGGCAACCTCAGCAAGGGGCTTTCAAGGCAAGTGAGAAGTAGAGGTGGTTTGCCATTGCCTTCCTCTGCAGAGAGTCTTCTTCAGTGTTCTCTCTTCCAATTACTGACCCTGCTTAGCTTCTGAGAACTGACCAGATCAGGGTATACCATGCTGCCTTCTCTACCAAAGGTAGGGCTGAGCCTTGCTTAACAAAATAAGCACTGAAATGAAACCTCCCCATGCAGTGTTCCCAAGCAACAGACATGTGAAACACCAAAGCGTCACCCTCCCCTCCAGGGCAGTGGCCCACCAGACTTCCAGGTGAGATCAATGCCCAACCCACCTGTTTGAATCCGTTCTTTAACGTTATTTTTTTCTTTTTGAAAGAGGCACAGGGCCCCCAGTGTGGTCTGGGACCATAGCATGGGGGAGGGTTTAACTCTCTCCCCACACTGTTTTCCCAGCTTGAAAAAGTTTTAGTTAAAGAGGCAGACAAGCATTCCTACAGCTGTACAGGAGTCGGAGATAACTCTGTCTCTGAAGATTTTTATTATGTGGCACACAATAGCATGGGGGAGGGGGGTTGTCTTGCTCCTCAGCAGTGAATTTACAGGGAATGATAACTAAATCCCAATTACACTGTTGCAACCTTATTCCATGCAGCATCCATAATTGTAAGACATACTAATTGAAGGGGGGGAGAGAAATGGAGGGAAACCTATATTACCCAGCAAGCATTTATTTGGCTTAGAATGCTATGGAAAGAAGAGATTTTCCCCCAGGAGGAGCATGACCTTCGGGAGAGATCTCTAAATTATACATTAAAAGGTAAAGGTTCCCTTGCTCGAAAGCCAGTTGAATCCGACTCTAGGGTTGCGGTGCTCATCTCCGTTTCAAAGCCGAAGAGCCAGCGCTGTCCGAAGACATTTACTGAGCTTTAAAAAAACCTCCCTGCAAAGTCCTTAAAGCACAAGTTTTGGGATCTTTCAGAAATGATTACTTACTTAAAGATGAAAACCTCAGTCATATTTGTTATAGCAGAGCATTTTGTTTAAACAAATGCTGGTTGCATGATGTGATTAACAATAAATGCATACCATAGTTTATTAGGGGAAATAATTAAATTTTAGAGTCTGGTAAATTAACAGTATGTAATTTGTTTAAAAGGAGGGAAGGCAGCATGGTATAGCCTGGCCTTGGCAGCTGAGCAGGGTTGGTTGTAGGAAGGGAGGCCACCAAGGAAGGCTGTGCAGAGGGAGGCACTGGCAAAACACCTCTGCTTCTCACCCGCCTCGAGAGCCCCTTGCTGGGGTCGCCATAAGTCAGCTGTGACTGGATGGCACTTTAGGCACGCCATCTATTTTTTAAAGCTAACTACAAATCCCGAGGACAGTGTTAAATACCAGGCAATCACAAACAGAAATAATGACCTCCCTCCACCACCAACAAAAGATTGTGCAACTACATTTTCTACTTGCAAAATTCATTTCCTAAATCGTTACATTTTTATTTCCAGTATTACACCTTGACAGCATTGATCTAAAACTTGTTGTACGTTCAAGCTGCAAACAAAACAAAAAAGCAGTATTTTTTAACAAGGCGACCTGGAGTAGACTGTGTCAGATGGGAGGAAAGCGCTCAAAACATTCTGGTACATGGGATATCAATTGGAAGTTTCTTCTATCTGAAGCCAGTAGGGTGCTACAGAACAGAGGTTCAATGCAAAGGCAGAACATAATGTGCAGTGAATAGCACTGCAAATTTGGGACATTCTGTAACAGGGAAGACAGATGTAGCCACTTTAGAACAGGAGAGCGGATCTTGCTGCTCACTCAACAAAAGTACACTCCTCTGATCTGAGACAGGCTGGAAAAGAAACGCAGCATGGCAGCTTTTCAGCATGGTACAGTGAACGGGGAAGAAAGGACACATATATTGATATCTGACAAAGGATGCTTTCACTCCGGAAAGTTTATACCCTGGAAATGTTGTTGGTCTTTCAGGTGCTATTGGACTCAAAGCTAGCAGCAGAGGAACACGACCACCCACCTGAAACGATGTTGGTCAGTGTCTGTGACATCACCAAATCTCCTGACGCTTTCCCACTCCAGTCCAAATCTCTAAGGTGGTTTTGTAACTTTTAAAAGATGTTTGCTTGTGAGGCCAGATGCATAAAGGGGCAAGCTGAGCCACCATTGGACTCCATGCTCTTTTCGTAATGCACACTGCAATGCTGGGGAATGTGGTGGCCCCAAACAAAGCCGCTGTGTGACAACCCTATCAACGTTACACTTTCAGGCACTGTTTTTCAAACCCTGAACCTTCACAAGGGTTCATCAAGAGTTCTGCAGTTTCCTTGGCATGGAAGAAATGTAAGCTCCTGCATGGTTTCTTCCTTCCTGCTTTTGTAGGCTCCTTTAAGGCTCCCAAGGAGGGATTGTCTTTGTGCAGCTGGCTCGCAGTGTTCCCTCTAGGCTCCACAGTGTTGTGAGCAGAAATTTTACCTTGTAAGCGAAAAAAGCTAGCAGCATTAAAGTTGTGAGCAAGTCTACATTTGACTATCGCAAAAGTTAGTTTTTTAGATTGTTTCCAAAACTTTGTAAAAATCTCAGAATGAATTCTTTTAAATTATATTTAAACTATATCTTAAGAATAATTCAAACATTATAAGAGAAAACAGAATCAATTCAAATTCCACCCACCCCTTTCCACCATATTGGTAGATCTGTCCTCCAGAGAACAGGTCTACCCGCCCCAGTCTACTATATTGGTAGACTTGGCCTCCAGAGAACAGCTCTACCCACCCCTTTCCACTATGTTCATAAACTTGGCCTCTGGAGAACAGGTCTACCCACTCCAGTCCACTATGTTGGTAGACCTGGCCTTGGACTGTTGCCCTGTGCTGAGCCTTAGAAAACATACCAGTTCAGGGGGTGGGGGCTCTTGCAGTCTACTTTGTTTTTTAAATTAAATATGACAACCAACATTACAGGTCAAGTATAATGGAGGTGGAACAATCACTGTCAGAACCTCCATTATAGCCTATGGTGACCATTATAGTCAATGGGCCTCATAGGCTATAAGGGAGAATCAATCTGTGGGTATCTGGGGCTTGGGGGGCTGTTTTTTTATGTAAAGGCAACAAATTTGCAGCATAGCTACTGGTGCCTCTCCTTAAAAAACTCCCCAGGTTTCAAAAAGATTGGACAAGGGGGTCCAATTCTATGAGCTCCAGAAGGAGGTGCTCCCCTCCTCCATTGTTTCCAATGGAGGGGAAAGTGCCTTCAGAGTTCATTTGTAGGCAGTACTGCCAGCTAAGTTCCCTCTGCTGCCAGCTAAAACATTGTATGCCAGCACCCCCTAACACAGCTTAGAGGGAACTTTGGCACAGGGTGCACATTTGGCGCATGCTGGGAGTGGCAGTGGATAAGGTCTTGCTAGCACCAAAGATCGCTCTTCTAAGAATCTAGATCAGGAAAAAGAGGGGAGGAGCACAACACCAAACTACCTTATCTTAACCTTGTGGCCTTGGCGCACACACAGCAGGCAATCATGAAGGTTGCCAACAACCTGGAGGGAACTGATGCATGGAACTGGGCAGCTGAAGCTTACCATGGCATAAGCAATATCACCTGGTAAATAACTTCCCATTAAGCCTCTTTTAACGGAACAGGACACTTCTGCTCCAGGCCTGCTGGCTAACCTAACCCCAGGTAACCTCTCCTGGTTTTATAACCCCTCTGCCACTTATGCTCTGACCACAATCTAGGTCAGTGATGGAGAACCTTTTAGAGACCGAGTCCCCAAACTGCGACCCAAAACCCACTTATTTATCACAAAGTGCCAACACGGCAATTTAACCTGAATACTGAGGTTTTACTTTAGAAAAAACAACTCGTATGTTAACTTAAGATGATCCAGACAAAGTAAGGAAAGCAATCCCAGATGCTTTCTTTTACTTAAAATTATTTGGCAGAGAATTCAACACTTTAATGACGGTCTGGGCCTGGCTGGGATGATGGCATGCGTGCCCACGGAGAGGGCTCTGAGTGCCACCTCTGGCACCCGTGCCATAGGTTCGCCACCACTGATCTAGGTGATGGGAATAATGAGGAGACTACCGTATGCTGCTTTGATCAGAAGTCTTTAACAGTGACCAAGAACTACAGCAGAACAGGACTTTTGTATCAGGCCCACGCACAGTGAGAGTTAATATGTTACAGGTGACCTTATTGAGAGCCCAGAGTCCTGGCTGATTCAGAAGAACTGTTAGCTAGGCGTCGTAGTGTCTGAGGCCCCCCCCCCAACACTAATAAAACACAGATCTTAGTAGAGCTTGTCAACAGCTCTAGTACTCTTAACAGCAGAGAGAATTTGGGCTGCCTTCAATCACCCCTGCCCCACGGTGATATGACAAGTTCCTTCTTCTTAGCAGCTCTTAACGGTTCAGGAACCTGGTCCTCGATTTCTTCTGGTTCCCCCTTAGGCCCACAGGTGGAAGAGACAAGGAAACTTTCATGCTAGACCTTAGAGACCAAACATTATGAAGAGGATACCCACCCCCACTTATCCAAGTAAGGTATGAAGTCCAGGGTTTAGTCTCTGAAAATGTTCTTACCCTCTTCTCCTCTCTTCAGCCTCTGGTGTTAAGTGAATGACTGACTACCATTTTATTTATATAGGCATTTTTTGCCTCTATCACAGAAACTGTAGTATTTTGCATCGCACTTGTTACTTCTATTTCAGAGGGAACCCCAAATATCTCTGACTTTGATCGATGGTATCATACATCATGTTTGCCATTTGTCAGAGAGGTGAGAAAAATATCTGGTCGCAGGCCATGTAAGTCAAGTGAGATTCTGGGAAGGAGAATGACAGCATGAGAAGTAATGCCAAGGAAGCTGCAGCGAAGAGCAATGCATTCATCTTTACCATAGGAGTGTGTGCGGGTGTGAGAGAGATGCAGGATCACGATATAGCATTCTGTCAGCAATCCATTTCTCTTCTTTTCCTTTCTCCACCACGCAGCTCTTAAAAACCTCATGATTGTGCACCTACGTGAGATTTCTCTACACAACTCCCAGTAGTTTCACCAGGACCAAATTATTGCTCTTTGCTTTTGTGTTTCTGCACAATGATATAAGAAAACACTAGGTTCTTTTTTTAACAAGCTGCCCTTATTCCCTTTCTCCCAACAGTTCTTTTTTGACTCCAGAAAACAGGTGTAAAGTTTGCTTTAAAAAAGACAATACTTATTTCAGCACCCCTTTAATGATTGCTGTATCATCTCAGTCAACTGAAATTAATTTAATTTCATTCTGATTAATGTGTATTTGCTCCCTCAGTCTACTAATAAGAAAACACCAGGGCAATGGTTGCACGTAGAGCAATTGTGTGTAAACATGGAGCTTCAGTTTCCTAGTATCCCTGACTTTCTGGCTGGTGACTTAAATTGTATCTCCAATGAGGCTCCGATTAATTCTAAATGCTACGTTCCCCACCCACTATGTAAGGAAATTGATCAGCAAAGGACCAGACAATCAAGTTAGCTGGCTCTTACGTAATTAAATTTGCATCCATAGTTGGGTTATATCAACAGTAATACCCATTTTGACTCACAGGGAGATTTTACATATGTTTCATCCAGAGGCTGTAGCCTCATTGATTATATGTTATTATCATCTGCTGTAATAAGGAAAAATATCTGCCTTTCAAATTGGGGGACTACTTGAGAGTGATAATTTACTGCTACAGTTAACCATAAATCCCCCCCTCCATCTCCAACAAGCCACCCTTTCTCTTCCCTATTGTTTGAGGAGACAAATTGCAAGGCAAAATAAAAATTGGAATCTAGCCAGCAAGGAAGAGGCTTTTGTCTGGCTTAATATCCCCATAACAAAGGCACTGAAAAATGGTAATATCACTGCTTCATGCCCAAAGACATGTGCCAAAAAGTTTTATCTGTTGCCCAAGAACTACTGCCTCATTACAGCCCAAAGACTAGGCTTTCCTAGAAAGAGAAACGTGGCTTTGAAAACTGGATGGTTTGAGTGCCAGGCCCTGAAGACCCAGAAGTCAAGACCCTACTGAAATGTCAAATGTAGTAACTCTCATGCTTCCCTTTCCCTCTGTTTAAAAGCAAACAGTATCACATCGGTGTACTTAGAATTAAAAAGAGGCATAGACATTGAGAACTTGGTCCATGCTATTGAACACTTACACTTCCATTAATAGCATGGATAGCCCAGTTCCAGGTGGTCAGCCGTGTTGGACTGAAGCAGTAGAACAAATTTAGAGTCCAGTGGCACCTTTAAGACCAACAAAGGTCTCATCAGATCTTGGAAGCTAAGCAGGGTGAACTCCGGCTAGTATTTGGATGGGAGACCTCCAAGGAATACCAGAGCGGTGATGCGGACACAAGCAATGGCAAACCATCTCTGAACATTCCATGCCTTGAAAACCCTGCTGAGTCCCCATAAATCAGCTGTGACTTGACAGCAAAAAAAAAAAAGAAACATAAACACAGCTTTTTGAAAGTGCTCAACTACTCAGGTTTGGGAACACCACTTTGAAACTATGTTAAATGACTCCAATAAAATTTTGACAGATGATACTGAGAAACTGGAGGGTCTGCCTATTTGGAATCCAGGAACATTGGAGGAAGTTAAATTGTTGATTGTCTAAAGACTGGCAAGACAGTTGGGCCTGATTTGGTTCCACCTGATCTTTTAAAAGTTAATGCTTGTTAGTTGTAATTGCTATCTTGTTTACAGCAGTTGATAGAACAGGGATAACACACTTGACCTGGGGTGGCATGCAATAGTAGTGCCTATTTATAAGAAGGGGCAACAAAGGACTCTGCTAATTACATGTTTACCCCCTCCCCCGTAAGATGTATGCTGAGCAAAAGTCAACGTGTTAGCTTTGCTTATAGCTGCCTTTCCAGCCTACTCTACAGATCACCACCTGCTAAACCTCCTTTCAAGGTCTGAAACAGGACCACAGAAATAGTAGTAAAATTTATTTCATGGCCATTAAAAAACTGTGACCAAGTTCTGAAATCAACTTGACAGACTGTATTCTGAGGACTAGTTGAAGACATGTATTTTTAGCTTAGTTTTGCGTACCCTGCCTCTGCCTAGGGAAGTTCGAGTTCCTATTGGTTTCTATAACATGATCGCCCTTTAGATTTCAGCACCTGCTTGCACCTGACCTGCATTTTCCTTTTCCTCAGGGCCTCTGTGGTCCACTCTGCCCAGGAACATCCCCGCATCCGGTGCTGACTTATGCAATCTGCAATTTCCAGTGTTTAGAACTTGGCCCTCAAGTATGCGTCCAATGCCATGTTACTGACTGGGAATGTGGTGAATAGGGAGATGGGCCTTCTGTTTTCTCTTCTGTGCCATTTTCTCAACCAAAATGGGCCCAAAGGATCCACTAGTTGCCCCAGGGAGCAAATTAAACATGTATTGATAGGCTATCCTCCCAGATCCTAGTTTGACTCTCTAACCACTATGCCTCTTATGGGGCTCTTATGGGGACTTAAGTCAGACAAGGGCAGGTAGAGTTCGCCAGTTGTACCAAGGACCACTGAGATAAAGAAACAGTAATATATAACATCTGAAAATATAAAAACCAACAGTTATTCAGATATGACAGAAAAAGTTTGTAAAAGACAGAGAAAAGCAAAGTTACCATGAGGCAGTCCCTGTCTACCCTTCCCTTTTTATTATTCACTAAGCATCCGGAATCCAAGTAGTAAATAAAGGTATTCCACTACTGGTGCTATTTGGATTTTCTATAATAGACCAACCTGGCTGCCTGGGCCTCTTTTGCTGTCACTGATCACGATCTGCTTTCTCCGCTCCTACTCCTCAGAGATCAATCCAAGTCCCACAAAAAGATTAATTTGTCAGCCTTCCTTTCCCCTTGTGAAGGGCATATTGTTATTGAGCAGAATCTTTCTTTGCAGTCTCTAGTTTAATTCAGTTCTAAAATTAATTTTCTCCCCCTCCTATGAGTAGTCTCATTAATTGAAATAGCAATTTTGAGGACCTGGAACAAAACTGATGCAGTGCAACTAAATACCCCCCCCCCAATAATCCAATGCAGCGTGACATTGCTTTAATACAGCTCAGCCCACTGATTGGTTGGATTTGCATGGGCAGTTGAGAAAAGGAGAGACAGAGGAGTTTTAATAGCACCCCCTCCCATCATGAGCAATTTACAATACAGGAGGAGCTGTAAATCAGACCCTGATAAACAGCAAGGAATACTGTGTGATTCCAGAGGTTCCATTGGGGGGGGGTGCTAAAAAGGTGGGGGCACAGGAATCAAGAGGAGGTTTCTTGTAATGGGGGGGTGTTAAAAAGGTGGGGGCACAGGAATCAAGAGGAGGTTTCTTGTAAGACACTGTTCATTACATCAAGTTGCAATATAAATCAAGCAAGGTGGGGGAGGGGAGAATCCACCAAGCTCTGTATTCCTGGCAACACCCCCCCAAAAAAAACTTTCCACCATTCAGAAAGGAACCCTTAATTTACTTGATTTGCACCCCACCTTTCTCCTCAGTGGAGAACCAAAGTGGATTACATGTCTCTCTTCTAATTCATTTTATCCTCCCAACAACCCTGTGAGGTAGGTTAGGCTGAGGGTCTGTGACTGGCCCAAGGTCAACCAGCAAGCTTCCATGACAGAGAGTAGGGATTCGAACCTGGGCCTCCCAGATCCGAGTCCAACACTCTAAGAAGAAGAGAAGAGGAGATTGAATTTATACCCCGCCCTTCACTACCCTAAGGTGTTTCAGAGCGGCTTACAAACTCCTTTCCCTTCCCCTCCCCACAACAGACACCCTGTGAGGTAGGTGAGGATGAGAGAACTCTTGACAGAAATTGCTCTTTTTTCAAGAACAGCTGTGCCAGAGTTATGGCTTGCCCAAGGTCATCCAGCCAGGTGCAAGTGGAGGAGTGGGGAATCAAACCCGGTTCTCCCAGATTAGAGTCCGCGCACTTAACCACTACACCAAATGATGCTGGTTCTCTTTTGTCACTTGTCCGTGCATATCCATTTTTTAAAAAAAAACTGGGCATAATCCAGCCAAACTGAAGCGCAAGTCCCTTCGATTTCAGAAGGCTCACTTGTCAGAGGTCACATAAACCCATTCATGCAAAGCACTTGTTTTCAACTGGTGCTACATTGTTGTCTGACTCTGGATAGCATCCTCCCAACCTAAGTGGGGACTGCAAAAGATGAACGACTGCTGAGTCGTTTTAATTCCATGATCAAACCTTATAGATTTTCTTTCCATTGCATACCCCAAGCTGGCAAATGACAAAACAATCAATTATTTAAACTGCCCAACTCTCAATAAGCAACAGTCTTCAATGAAGTCTCTCATGCTTCTCAGCCATAAGCTTGGTGCTGAAGAACAGCAAAAAAAATAGTACCGTTGCAAGAAATAAAAAAAAAAAGCATCATAAAAACTTAATCTCTGCAAACCAGCTGAACCAAGTCTCAAGTTGTGGACAGATAGAGCTTTGTGAAGCAACTCTGCTCTCTGGTGGCAAAAGGCTACTACTGCACAAAAGAGTGAAAAACGTTGCACAGTCGATCACCTTTCACTGCTGCTCAGCAACCGTCCACTCTGCACTGATCCGTTTCAAAGTACATGCCAGCCTGGATATAGAAAGGTTAACCAAGAAATTGCAAATATACCAGAGAACAGGTTAAATGTCTGCCAGTCTCATCCTCTCCTAGCTGGTTTTGGATTAAAGAATCCAAGCATGCTGTGGCAGATTCTTTTATACAGAAGTTATAACACCCATGTCTAATTCGATGTGGAGAGCCATCTTGACCAGGGAGGCTTATAGCTCCGTCAAAGATATTCAGGTGGCAAATTCTGATGGGGAAGTGAGCTCTACAGCTGGGAGACCAACTCTAGGAAAGTATTTTGATCTAGGCACATGATTGAAAGCTCTTTCTTGATTACCAGTTGATGGTGGTGAGCATCATCGTTGTAAGACGGAAGACTCTGAAAGAGACAGGGCCCAATCTGATAAGCCTTTCAAAATCAAGCAAGCTTTACAAATGTGCTGAGAAAATAGCAGGAAGCCTGTGCAAAAAGTGGAAGAGGCCGACCATTATGCTCTACAACAAAGAAACTTCTAGGCAATCATCATGGCGAGTCTTACTTGACAGCCATTGCAGAAATCTATCCCAT
Source organism: Gekko japonicus (assembly GCF_001447785.1). Lineage (NCBI taxonomy): Eukaryota > Metazoa > Chordata > Lepidosauria > Squamata > Gekkonidae > Gekko > Gekko japonicus. The sequence continues at coordinate 343,443 of NW_015174861.1, forward strand.
GTTGTTTGAACAATAAGAGCCCTACTGGATCAGGCAAAAGGCCCATCTAGTCCAGAATTCTGTTCATGCAGTGGCCAACCAGCTACCTCAACAAGCACCCTCCTGCCTGTGCTCCTCAGCAATTGATTTAAGGAGGCAACATCTACTTCTGCTTCACTGACTATGCTAAAGCCTTTGACTGTGTGGATCACAACAAACTATGGCAGGTCCTTAAAGAGATGGGGGTACCAGACCATCTCACATGTCTCTTGAGAAACCTGTATAAGGGTCAAGAAGCGACAGTTAGAACTGGAAATGGAACAACTGATTGGTTTAGCATAGGAAAAGGAGTACGACAAGGATGTATATTGTCACCTTTATTTAATATATATGCAGAGTACATCATGCGAAATGCTGGCCTAGATGAATCACAAGCAGGAATTAAGATTGCTGGGGAAAAGATCAACAACCTCAGATATGCAGACGATACCACTCTAATGGCAGAAAGTGAAGAGGACCTAAAGAGCCTCTTGCTCAGGGTAAAAGAGGAGAGCGCAAAAGTGGGCTTAAAGCTCAACATCAAAAAAACTAAGATCATGGCATCCGGCCCCATCACTCCTTGGCAAATAGAAGGGGAAGTCGTGGAAGTAGTGCCAGACTTCACATTCCTGGGATCCCAGATCGCCGCAAACTGTGACAGCAGCCATGAAATTAAAAGACGCCTGCTCCTTGGGAGGAAAGTGATGGTGAACCTAAACAGCATGATAAAAAGTAGAGACATCACCCTGCCAACAAAAGTTTGCATGGTCAAAGCAATGGTATTTGATATATTAAAATTCTTCTCAGTGTAACTTCAGATGCCTATTTATCTTTGAAAGCTATAGAAAATAGAAAACAATGACATATTAAACATCTGATGAAATGGGCTCTTGCCCACAAGAACTGATGTACAAATAAATTAGTGGTTTTTTTCCCCCAAATTGCTAAAGGAGTCTGTACTGGTCTTGACATGAGAGATACTCTTTTGCAACACACTCAAAGGATGAGATGGTTAGACAGTGTCATAGATGCAACGAACATGAAATTGAGCAAACTTCAGAGGACGGCGGAAGACAGGAAGGCCTGGCGTGATCTGGTCCATGGGGTCGTGAAGAGTCGGACTCGACTGTGCGACTGAACAACAACAAGGCCTCTGGAACTGGAGGGGGCAGATACCCAGCATGATTAGAAGCCAGTAATAGCCCAGTCCTCCATGAATATGTCCACTCCCCTTTTTAAGCAGATCATGAGAAGGGAGGGCAGGAAGGGTTGCATCAGTGCTTAGTTCTTGTGGCCCTTTCTTATATGCCCAAGCAAATGATGATCGCCGCTTTGAGGTCAGGAAGCAATTTTCTCCGGGCCAGTTTGGTCACAGATCTTGAAGGATGGGGGGGGGGGGGGTGGCTCGTCTCTCTGCATTGTGCAGGGGATTGGACTAGATGACCCTGAAGGTACCTTCCAACTCTATGATTCTACAGCCTTTCATTGACAGCCACATCCTGTTACAGTGAGTTCCACAAATTAACTATACACCAAGAAATACTCCCTTTCGTATATCCAAGTTAATCTAGATTGACAGGGTTAGGTGTTGTCCATCAGAGCTGAAGTTACCACATTAATGGTCACCTTCTTTGGAGAAAGTGGAACAGAAATTGGGCATGAGCTTTAAAGGCAAACAGCCAGCAGATGATGGCAGTAAGCATCATTCGGCTTGCACTGATGTATAAAGGGTCACTGTGTGGATTAGCCACAATCTTCAACAGGGTACAAAGGTGCATGGCATAGAAATCTCCAGTCTCCACTTGCCACATTAAATAGTTGGGGACAACTGCAGGACAGACAATAGGTATGTGAATAACTACAAGAGAGTCAGATTTCAGTCTACAGTAATTACAACTCTTTGTGTCAGCCCTACTCAAATTCTTTGCTTTCCCTGCTTTAACCAGCCTTGGAATCCAAAGTAATCAGTGTTTGGAAGTTTATGCTGCACAATGTGGAATTTAAAAAAAAACCAAACTACATCCAGCTACTTTCCTTACACTATTCCTAAGCATTAATGAATCATCCCCAGATACTACACTTCTATCTGCCAAAGCTAAATACAGCACATTATGTGACGCCAGAAGCTATTTTCACACATCATTATGATTTTTTTTATCTTGTCAAAAAGCAAGGAAGTTAACCCGAAGACTGCAACATCACATTTGTGCGTACAATTTAGCAAAGAGGTAAGGAAGGAGAAGGTGATATTTTTTTTAAAGGAAGAAAACAGGGAACATGTCGGGGAAATAAATAACAAGAAACCACACCTAGGTAGAAAATGGGCCTTTCAGTTTAGCAACTCCAGATCTGTCCCATGTCTGTCTCTCCTTTTTCATGTCCCATAGAAGAAATGCATGAAATACATTAAAAAAAATTAAGCAGTCACTTCTACTTATCCTTATATATTGGCAAGTAGGATTTCCCCCCTCGCTATATATACAGAAAAATTGTAGATCAGTGGAACAGCATCTGTCTTGCATGCAGAAGGTTTCTGGTTCAATCCCTGGGGTCTCAATTTTTTCCTTGCCCAGGATGCTGAAGAGCTGCATCCCCCCAGGAAAAAAACAATCTCTTGAAGGTGAATTTCTCATCATGGCCTTGAAAAGCTCGAATATTAAATGCTAAGAGTGCAGCTGATAACAAACTCCTAGGAGCTCTTGAGGTCTTCTAGTTCAAATAAAGGTCGCTCTTCAAGGCGCCATGCAAAACTGCTTGCCATGCAAGGTTGCCCATGTAAGGTTGCAGCTTCAAAAGCAGAGGCTGAAAATCAAGTTGGAAGCCCGTTTCAAATGTGTATCAAAATTTTAAAATGTGGTATCCAGATGAGCACGGATTACCGCAGGAGACAGGCTATGACACTTCATGACACTTTACAGAAAGCATAAAGTTTTGGCCTTAAAAATCTAACCTAGATCCTAAGCATTTTCTGTTAAAAATGATCTCTGGCATAAGGGCTATGACATAAACACAACTTTACCAGTCAAGAGTATTTAACTTTACAAACTCTGCTGCATCTATTTCCTTCATAGTCCAGGCCTATTTATCCTTTTGCTTCCCAGCACTAGGATTCACTTAGTTCCTTGGGTCACCCAACCACCCATACACATTAACTCAGCACTTCCCTCTCATTTATATAAAAATGTAAATCTGTGCCTCTAACAGGTTCCACTATTCACACATATGCAATCGCAGCAGGTACAAAGAATGTTGATTGTTAACCTGCAGCTTCAATTCACATTAATTCAGGTCCACTTTTTCATAGTGCTGTGGAAAAGGTAAGATCTGGCCTGTCACTGCCAGCTTGTTCTTTTGCAGTTATGGCGGTACATGCAAGCCAGGAAATGGCTTCGATAAAGAATTCCTACCTCCATTCGCTAGGATTCAACAAGGGGTCTGTGACTCCTCTACAGGCTGGAGTTCGTCAGGCTGGGATGACAAAGCTATTTTGCATAGGGACTAGGGATGTTTTCACAACTGGGACCATGTAAACATATAGCAGTAGCTCTGTTGCAAACAAAAGTCCCAGGCTTACAAGGAAGCTCTGCCCTTACATGGCAGTCTCGTATGTCTGACTGATCCCTTCTCCACATGGTGAATAAATGTTTTTGATGTATCTCTGTACAGCTCCAAAGAACAATGATCAGAATTTGGGATCCAAACAAAAAAGAGCTAAATCCACAACTGACAGGGTTTACCATTTAGCACCATGTCTCACATTTTTGAAATTATAATACACTAAGAATAAGGCCTGTTGTAGAAATAAATACAACAAGCTCTAAAAAGAGGCTCTGGGAGAGTGCCCTGGCCTTGGACACTCAGCACCAGTTTGCTGTGGCGACCTCAACAGTGTATAATGACACAGAGTCCACTATTTTCTCCAGGGGAACTGATCTCTGCCATCTGAAGAGCAGCTGTAATTCTGCATGATCTCCATCCCTCCCATGGAGACGGGCAACAATGGTTCCCCATAAGGGAATGGCTCATTCGGAGGATGGAGTCTATGGCATTGTACCTGTCTGAGGTCCCACCCCTCCTCAAACCAGACCCTCTCCAGACACCACCCCTCAAATCTCCAGGAATTTCCCAACCTGGAGTTGGCAACCTGATCTCCCTCCCAGCCAACTGTCAACCTACCGTTATCTGCCCCCTGGCTTCAGCTTTCCATCTCCTCCCCCTCCCTCCTAGGGAGCAGTTGTAATTCTGAGTGATCTGCAGCCCCACCTAGAGATTGGCAACAATGGTTCCCCATGAGGGAATAACTGGCTTGGAGGATGGAATCTATGGAACTGTACCTGACTGAGGTCCCACCCCTCCTCAAACCTCACCCGCTCCATCCCTCAACTCTCCAGAAATTTCCCACCTGGAGTTGGCAACCCTATCAGGAATGGCCCCAATGAGTTTTCTCCCAAAGGCCAAATCAGGTGTGAAAAGGGCCTTTTAGTGACAGAACCTGGTTGCCTAGCAACAGGCACTGAGGAGAAAGCACAGCTGCCACCTCTGATTAGGAAAATACCTGGAGTTTTGGGGGGTGGATCCTATGGAGGGCAGCATTGGGGGGGATGGAAGGACCCAGCAGGGGATAATAGCATAGGGTCTACCCTCCAAAGCAGCCATTTTCTCCAGGGGAATTGATCTCTGTCATCTGGAGATCAATTGTAACAGTGGGAGATCTCCAGGTCCCACCTGGAGATTGGCAACAATGGGTCCCCATTAGGGAATGGCTGACTTGGAGGGTGGAGTCTATGGCATTGCACCTGTCTGAGGTCCGACCCCTCCTCAAACCTCACCCTCTCCAGGCTCCATCCCTCAAATCTCCAGGAATTTCCCAGCTGGAGTTGGCAACGTTATAAGGATGGGCCCCAAGGAGTGTTCTCCCAAAGGCCAAAATAGGTGTGAAAAGGGCCTTTTAGTGACAGAACCTGGCTGGCTAGCAACAGGCACTGAGGAGAAAGTACAGTTGCCAGCTCTGATTAGGGAAATACCTGGAGATTTGGAGGGTGGATCCTATGGACGGCAGCATTGGGGTGGAGGATAGAAGGACTCAGCATGGGATAATGCCATAGGGTCTACCCTCCAAAGCAGCCATTTTCTCTAGGGGAACTGATCTCTGTAATCTGGAGATCAGTTGTAACAGTGGGAGCTCTCCAGGTCTCACCTGGAGATTGGCAACCCTAGGGGAAAGTCAGCCACACAGCAGTGGGTTGAAGAGAATGGTTTGATGGTCGCTGGCCCACCTCATTAACCAGCCAGCCATGGTGGAGGCAAAAAGGAAAGAGAGCCATTTTAAATTAATTCTGACAGGAAAGTGTTTTTTTACTGACAGAAATTGGTTGCCTAACAGCCGCCACTGAGGAGACAGTCAGTCTCTCACAGGAGCCAAGAGAAGTGTCTTCCTTAGGAGAAAGTCTGGCTTTCCAGGAGCTGCAGCTCATTTCCTCTAGGCCAGACCCTCCCTGGCACTGCCGCTGCTGCTGAAGGAAGGCGGGGAGCCTTTGAAAGGCGCTGTGCAGCCTTCTCTGCGGTGCAGCCCGCTGAGCTATCACCAGCCAAGGGGCCGCAAGGGGCAGCGAAAGTGAGTGCTTCCCCTGCTTGCCGCCTCCTTCTCCCCCGTGGAGGGGTTACTGCTCTCTCTGCAGAGCGTCCATCCCCTTCGCCTGCTCCCTCCAGACTGAGGGCAAAACGCTGCCTGCCGGCTCGGTGGGCAGGTCTGAGCCAACGCAGCAAGCCAATGCAGCCATGAAATTGGGAGACTGTGAGAGTGGCAGCTGAAAGGCTGTGGAAGCGTGTCCAGGAGGGACACCAAAACTCTTATTATAAGGAGAGATTTCCAAAACAATCATGAATAGAACTGCTGTCAAATACTTTGAAGGAACTCTTTTTTAGCAGCCATAATTTATAGGTAGCGAATGCCACAACTGAAAATTGCCTGTTCAGACAATACACAGAGCTATCTGCACTGAAATTCTCGAATGTTAGGTGACTACAAGTATTTATGAAATGTTGATGCAAAGAGCTTCGTCCATTGTCAGTTGTAAAATGATCATTCGTGAGCATATTAGACTGATGGAACAAGAGAATTATTTGATGAAATTGTTACGTTGAGAGTGGTGGACTCTAATCTGGAGAACCAGGTTTGATTCCCCATTCCTCCACATACAGCTGCTGGGTGACCCTGGATCAGTCAAAGTTATCTGAGAGCCGTTCTCTCAGGCCCACCTACCTCACAGGGTGTCTGTTGTGGGGAGAAGAAGGGAAGGAGATTGTAAACTGCTCTGAGACTCCGAGTGAAGGGTGGGGTATAAATCTAATCTCTTCTTCCGACCCACCTGTTTTACACTATAATCCTGTGAGGTCAAGTACAGGCTGGGAACAGATGGCTAGCCCAAAAGGAATCCAGCACTCCTCATGGCTGAGTAAAGATCTGAACCCAAGTAAAGACAAATATGGTATCAGATTTTTTGCAAATGTTAGTATCCCCCCCCCCCCCCCCCCCCCCGGCTGGCATTGGTTAAGAAGAATGACAACTTGTGTTTTGGTACACAAGGCTTCCTTGATTTGGAAACAATCTTTTACACACATAAAAATTAGTCACTGCTGTGCATGCTGCATAAATACGGCTTCAAAGCTCAAGAATAAGCATTCAGAACAGAGCACGGTACAGTTATTTATTAAATACTTGAAAAGGCCAGTGATGGGAAAAAATAGGTTCGACAGGAGAGAATTCCATTTGTAAGGGCCACTTTGATCCTCCCCTTCGTCTCTCTCTCTCTCTTTTTTAGTTTTTTTCTTTAAAAATGCCATCTACAGGTAATCCCAGCCTGGTATATGATGCAGTGCAAACCATGCAAACTAATCTACCACCAGTAGAGTAAAGCACTGTGTACTGTTTCAGTTTTACACAGCTTTTAGGAGAACGACTTGTAGAAGTGAGGGGATGAAAACACACACTTTTGTGAATTATAAACAGGTATAATATACAAATTCGTGGCCCACAGGATTTGAAAGGGCTATAAAAACACAACAGAGTGGAAAACGATCACCAGAGGGCTCACAGCATCCATTGTTGACAAGTAGCTTGACAAGTTTTGTTTTTGTTAAATTCAAGGGAATGCCCCATCCCTTCCACCCACCCCATCCTCTTTGCTCTATGGCACATTTAGCTGTACAACATAGGATACAGAATCATCAGTCTAAGTCAAGTCTGCCACAGTAAGACACTTCACTGAAATCAGATCATGGATAAGTTTGCAACTAAGAAAGAAAAAAAAAAGTAATCCCTCTCTAGATCCTGTCATCCAGAGAGAGGACTTAGATGCCTGTGAAATAAATAAGTACATGGTGATCCTGGACTTGAACTTTGGTGAAAATAAACCCTTGCTCCATTCAAAACGTCTAAGAATGGTATATCTAATAACTTTGTCCCACTGCTTTAATATATACAAATTATATTTACAGTCATTCCCTTTTGGCCTTCCAACTTTAGCTTTTTTTTTTTTTTTGGTTAGCCACTGTAATGCAAAACTTCCCTTTCCATGACCTATGCAATACTGCAAGTTAGAGCTATCGTTTAAAATCATCTTATCCATGAATTACAAAGAATAAAGTAACTCGCATATATAAATATTTCTAGCAGATTTAGAATGTACATAAAAGTCCCGTCCCCCCCGTTTTTAAGCATCCCTCCCTCCCAAACGTGCTTCCTCCCGGATCATCGCTGCTTTAGTAATGCTCTGTACATGGCGAAGCCCAAAACGGCAAAAACTGTAGCACCAAAACTTGCACGAAGCCAAAAGGTAGAGCTCTTGAGGTCTGCTTGTGTCACATGCCTACAATTTGGAAAAGATCAAAAACAAAGTTAGATTGATTTTGTAATGGCAACGTCAGAACAAAATCCCCAGATCATGACATGTAATTTTGCTTTTGGAAAGATACGACACTTGTCAGTTTTAAGTCGGTTATATAAACACAGTGTGAAGATCTGTACTTCTGGTGAAGCCTTAGGAATTGATGCTGTTGCCCTGTGTGTCCAGACAGCACGGTTGAATTATAGCTCAGTTACTACATCAAATGAACTGAACCGCAATTCAAGCAACTTTGCCTTCAAATATTTTTTTGTTCATGATCAACCTTGCACTATGAAGTTAAATCTGAACATGCTGCTGTGAACATCTTCACCAAGTCACCTTTGCACGACTTGTACAATTGGAATTGTGAATTAAATACAGACTTGCAGATAGCTACTTGCCAATTGTGAATAAGGATGACTATCAGACAAACAGGCAGGGAAGACTTTTGTAAATTGGACAGAAGAGGGTTTCAGACTGGATGCGCTGTATGTTACTTACATTAGTACATATGAGCAGGGCATTAAGTAACATTTGTGGACTTCTTTGCAAGGTTGATCTAGTAAGTAGAACTACACTAAACCTCTGTCAATAAGTCAGATGAAGAAGTCTGGAAAAAACAGACTGTGTAGGTTGGTTATGCCTGAGAAAAAAATGCAGAAATAATTTGTCTACAGTGGCAACAGAAATGCACAACATTCTTTCGTGGACCACTAGGTTCTATGTTGCTCTGGGACTTTTAGGGTAATCAGAACTGAAGCCAGCATGTTTGAAACTACAGAAAGAAAATACTTGTTAAAGCTTGAGCTTCCCAGGGCTTAAAAGTTTTCAAGTATTGCCAGATTTTTATGCAAAAAAGATAGCTGTTTTGAAGGAAAGAACAGACAAGTGACTAGTATTTTTCCAAGAGCCAGAACAATGATGACACATCTTCCTTGCTAAAATTAAACACACACAAACACACAATCAGGGCTGGCCCTAGACACTGTAGTTTCCTTAGCCTACTCTCTGTGTCCACTGATTCCCCACCGCCCACCCTAGGAATGTTCTTTTGCTACAGAGGCAAGAGATCAAATCAGTGTAATATTTCAAAGGCCCAAACCATGTTAACACCAGCCATGCAAAACACCTAGATGGTGGTTAAGTGACTTTTGGAACTTTTCATGCAACTGTCTCCATATTTAAACTGGTTCTGCCCTAATGTGGGGGGGAGCTCATCTGGCAGGCTACTACAAAACCATCATCCCCCCCCCCCTTCAGAATTATCTAGACTTCGCACACCGACTCTACGACTGCAGTCTGGGAAAGAACAGCCCCCTGCTGGTGCCCTCCCTGGCCAGTCAGTCTCTGGAAGAAAAGGCAGCTGGAACCCGATGCAACAGCAACTGTGACATGATGCTTCTGTACCATGGTAGACTTGACCCCAAGAATATTGTCTAACGAATCATTCACATTACTGTGCTACAAAGCTGTGATGTAGGCTAAATGTTAGGACAACGGGCAATGACATTAACAGAAGAAAACAAAATGCAGCAAAGAAGCAGGAATACAATGAGTGGAAAAAAGCCACAATAAGACAAAAGACAAGGCAATGAATTAATAACCCAAGCCCCTCCCCCCACAATAGTTTGTGAGCATGCTCAGCTAGCCCTCATCATAATAATGGTGGCTTACCATAACATGGCAGAAAGAAAATTTTCAACCAAAGATTACTGCCGTGACCTTAATTCAAGGCACACTGATTCTCAAAACTGAGTGTTACAACAACTGGTTAGGAAGACCCTGCTGTACAGGGGGAAGGAGAATGAAATTTCCAGTCTGGGCATTTTGTAAAACCCAAATCAGAAATAATGGGAGAAGTCTGACTGAACAGTGATCCTGTGTGCATGTGCACCACATCAGATGCACTTCAAGATGTGATGCAGGTTAAACTATATGCTCCTTCATTTAAAAAAACCCACAAAAACCCTGAGACTGTGCCACTGGTTAACATACCTTGCCACAACAAACTAAACCAGATTAAATTCTTTTCCAAGCACGTGGGCAACAATGCTTTCCAAGGGCTGCATGATTTGTTCTTTCCATGCAATATTAATAGCGGCCAGTCAATCAACAAAGCAACAGGCAAAACCAGCAGCAATTGATCTCCAGATCTTTGGCCTAGGAGGTTCTGATCTTGAAACAGCACAAGTGCATGTGTTTCTAGTGCGGGTTAGTCCTTCCAATATCTTAAGAACAAAGCACATATTTTCTTTGGAGGGGGGAATTAGTCAGGCATCCGTTACCTGTCTTTAAGGAACTGTGGATCAAGGGATGACTCCATGAAGATGGAATCTTCTACAGAGCTGACGGCGTGCACCTGGTGAACAATACTGCTCTCCTCATCTGATAACAGGATGGCACCCAACTCATCTACACGGGCTCTCAACCTTTTTACATGCACACAGTTGGCAGGTTCACAGGAGGGCTCAAAACAGCAAGTTACACACCAAGAAGGCTGACACTCAGCTACCAATCTGTTTTTAAACTAACACCTTTTGCTCTTATGTGCCTGTTAATAAAGTGGCACATAAAACTGATCATGATTGGAGAGGTAATACAAATATAAAGCCATCCCTAGCCAAATAAACCCCTGCCAAGTGACATGAAAGTATGGCTAAAATGAGAACGGCCTCAGTTTTTCCCATGATTTCAGGTACATCGATCTTATGGAAAGAGCTGCTTTTTTTAAAAAAAAAGATACCTACTGTGAAATTAAATGAAACAATGAATTATCTTGCAGAATAATTCATGTGATCTGATCTAAGATGTATTTAGAAACTTTGTTATTTTCCAGATTTAATTAGAAAAAGGCTACCTGGAATATACTTGGGATGTGAATTTAAGCATTCTCAATACATGAATTAAAAGCATCCATGGCAATCTATTCTTAAGACTCCAGAATTTCTGTCCTTCCGTTTGTCTTTACTAGTGTGCCCATGTGTATACATGCACAGAGGGTTAAGTCTCAGCAATCTGTTGTTATACTTTTAAACTAATCTCTTAGAAAAATTATTCTCCAGTTTAAGCTGTATATATTTTTCTGGAACTGAGTCATTAACAAAGTTGTAGCACCAACACAGACATGCCAAAGATGGGGGCAGAGAAGATGCAAAAGTACACCAACGCTGCAGACAGGTCTGCCAGTGGAATCATATAGATGAGCTGTATTCCCTTTCTAAAAACCCCATAACTGTGTTAAAATGAAAAGTAAGGCAACAGGTAGATTATGTTTTAATTATCCAACTGTGATTCCTGAAAAGTGACTAATCTATACTAGACAAGCAAGCAAAGTCTTTCAAAGGCATTTACTGTACGACTAAGCAGGTTATAACTCACTCTCAGATCATACTAGTACTGTATTAGTCCTGAATTAGATTCTTGCATTTTATTTATTCCGATCCCCAAAACATCTATTAACTTCCAAGGTGATTTATCAAATAACTCTGAAGTGAATATATTACTATGCATGTTTAGTAATTACTATACATCACTGACATATTTAAAAAAGTCTTAGCTGGTGAAGCTTATCTAATTTGTCTACTTCTAACGCAGTATGTAAATTTTGTCCAGTCAACAGTAATAAGATAAATTATGCTCCTTTTTTTAACAAGGGGAAAAACCGGAAGGAATACAAGCATTTAGTAATGTATAGCGCTAAGAAGATGTCTTTGAAGTCTTACAGTGAAGAACACTGTTTTTGCAAGGGAAAAATGCACTCTTAATCCTACTTAGTGGGTTCATTGTCTGTTACTTCAGGAGCCACAACACTGGCCCAGGTCAGAACCTGGACAGAAGACCACCACTGGGGTTGCTACGCACAGAAAGGCAATGGCAAACCACTCTGCTTATCTCATGCTTGGAATGCCGTGTGGAAGGGGTTGTTATAAGTTGGTTGCGACTCAGAGGCACGTTTTTCTTCATGAAGGGCCAGTGAAGGGCTAACCAAAATGGTAACTAAGCACAACTCAATTTTGCATGGGAGCTTGATACTCTTACGCAACAAGATGCAGGACTCCCCAAAAGCCAAGGTGGCCAGCTGCAAGGAGGAGCAGCGCTATGTTTTATTTTCCTCAAACTGTTAGTGTTTGCAGGAAAAGCAGCAAGCCTCCAAAATTTCTGCATGCTATTTATGGGCAGAATTTTAACATAGCAGACAATCACATAATTAAATTGCCACTAAATAAATGTATCAGCCATACACATAACAGTAAGTTAAAAAGCAATTCACTTGAACAAATGCTGGGTAGAATTCCAGCATAGCTTTAATTCATTTCAAACACTTGTCTAATGGATTTTGATAACAGATCAGTGTGTTTTGGCTATAGGTTTATCAATGGAATGGTTGTGGTCCAGATATAAGCACTATTCCCCCTCCTTCAAAAACTTCCTACCTTCCAAAACTCTTTCAAGGAGAAGGGAAACTGCATTTCTATACACAATATTTTTCTTCCCCACTTGGAGTTCTTGTACATGTTTCACAGACTGTCTTTTGAAATCAATGCAATTTAAAGAGCCAACTTGAGAGTTAAGGGGTTGGAAGCTTCTCAGACAGGGATGGAAAAGATGTGCCCAGCATCTGGTCAGAGGACCTATTTATCCCAGAGGACACATGACATGGTCTGGTCAGTACTTAAGAATGGCAATCTCCTGGGAAACCCCATACATACCACCTTGAAGTCCAGGATGGAAGAAAGGTGGGATGTACGTGTAACATAGGTATTTTGGCTGTGATTCTCCACTGTACTGAAGTGTAGGCAACACAGTGAAACAGCATCTGTCTGAGTTAAACCAAAATCAAGTATAGCTCAACCTGTTAAGAGTTCATTCTTGATCCTTTCCACAGACAGATAAATCAATGCATGACAACAGCACAGGCTCAAATGTGCTCTTCAGAGCTGCAATCAAAGTAAGACTCACACAATAATGTGGAGTGGTTTCAGGAGCCACAAAGAAAACTCACTGATGAAGGCATCATTTACAGGAGCCTGGTAAACACAATAGGAGGCCCAACCACTTAATGCGAAGAGGAAGGGAGAGGGAGGAGAGTCGGTTTTATATCCCACTCTTGACTACTCAAAGAAGTCTCAGAGTGGCTTACAATCACCTTCCCTTCTATTACCCACAACAGATACCCTGTGAGGTAGGTGGGGCTGAGAGAGTTCTGAGAGAACTGTGACTGACCCAAGGTCACCCAGCTGGCTTCATGTGGAGAATCAAACCCGGTTCTCCAAGATTAGAGTCCGCCACTCTTAACCACTACACCAAGCTGGCTCTCATATATAGTCCAATATTAAACTTACCCCAGGACTGGATGGGGCTCAGAAATAATTAAATTATCTATCTCCCATAACATAAAAAGGAAAAGCCAAACTAAAATACTATTACCTTCTTCAAATTTACATGACTGAACAGAAGGCAACATAATATGTCTGCATTGTGACAGGCTGATGCCTTTGTAAAATTATTTGGCTGACAATCTGAGAATGAATACACTGCAAATCCACGTACTCAGAATAACTCATAGCACAAAATGCTGAGATCCTGATTTCAAGTAATTTGTTTATACCTCTCATGCATTTTGTATTGCAGCTCATTCCCATGAACCTCGAGACAACAGAGAAACACTTCAAGTCTGCTAACCTTGCACTTTCTGAAAGTCTCCCTACAGAAAATCCCCACTTTCATACAGACATACAACCATTAAGGGCTTCAAGCCAAAGTAAAATGCTGCTAACTGCACAAGACGAATGAAATTAATGATTTCAGACCAATGAAGCAGAGGCAAAAGGGTAAAAAAAACCAGTCCTATTATCCACAGGACATGCAGGTGATCAAAAAGAAATCCCCAAGCTGATGGGATGAAAACATACACAAGATGAATTAGAACAGCTCACACAGAAATACTGTTTTTAAAAAGAGGAACATGAATGCAGTAAAAAGAGAGTAAGTGCCAGCCAGACAAATGAAAATGGACACCTAAAGGAAAGAAACAAATTAAAACACAAAATAACCCCACATGGCTCGACTGGCTTTAAGGTATGCCACATACAGTATTAAAAACGGCTCGTTTCAAGTCAAGTCTCAAAAGGAAGGAATCCCGGGCAGTTCAAACCAACAATCTTGCATCCCACAAGGGGGAGACACTTCTGTATTTCAATAAATTTCTTTGTAATGACAGACTACCCAACGCATTATGAGTGCAGTTGTTTAAAAGTACCTGCTAAAGGACTTTGGCTCAAGGTTAAAAGTTTGTAAGAACATTTTAAGCTGCCCTATATAGACCCATTAGCTTAGTTCTGTCTATTTGAATAGCCACAGCTCTCCAGGGTCTGAGGCAAAGTTAGATCTGTCTCAACCAGAAGCCCTTTAGTGGCTTGACCCTGAGATCAGGTGCTTTACTATGAGCAAAGACCACCTTCTCTTAAAAAACCATATCAAGCTGAACAGTTCATGCCTTTTTCGGTTCCTAGAAGATTATACGTGGAAGGTATAAAAACGTTCTGAAATATAGTCTTACTTGGTTATTAAGAGCTATGTTTACATTGTCTGTTAAATACAGAAACCAAGAGTTCTCTGTGGCTCTCTAGCCCTTGGCTGGATCATCACATATCATACTGCTCCTTGTAAAAGGCCCATATGTAAAATTACCGACAGCACCAAGTCAAATTAAGTTTATGATTAAAAATGCGACATGGTGAAATGTTGGCAATTGGGGAGGTTTCAAGTGAAGAGAAATTCACACATCTGCTAGCTCTCGTCACAGGAGGTGAAGTCAGAATGCTGGAAACTGAAACAGGAGCTAACGGATGCTGGTTTTTACTCTTTGTTGGTGTGCATGCATGATGTTGCATACCAGCGGATGAGGAGCCTGCAGTGATATCACAACTTGGCACATGTGAGGGGGGAAAAACAGTGGCTGCCATCTCTTGAGGACCAGTGTGTCCTAGAACACAGCGAAGTAAATATATCCCATTATTTGGGGGGGGGGGATACTGGGATTACCTGTGAATGTATTTTCTTAAGAAGGGCAGCAACCCTGGGGAAAAGGCCTCTCAAACTGGGCAGGCAGTCTCTGAAGAGGAGGAAGAGCCTCAATTCCCTGACACAGAAACCGGCACCGGTTTGTTCCAATGGACAGAGACCAAATTAAATAACTGCAACTGGCAGGGCTAGTACAAGCATTTAGAGCCCAAAGGTTGGTTCACTGACCAAACTCTTGTGGTCCCAAAGGAGGGCAAGAGGGATGCCCTTTCTTCATCTTAAATATTAAGTGTGATGGTGCGGCATTACAACAGAAGGGGGGCTAGCTTGCTTGCTTCTTTCCTCTTCTTCCTCAAGCTCACATGAGAGCTCCTCAACCTCACCCCACCCCACATCAATGGCCAGCTAGGCTTGGAATGTCAACACGCAGAATGTCCTGGGGTAAGAGTTCCCAAAGGCTAACTCTGTGGCTATGGAATTATTTAAGATCCAATGACCGGAGGCAATTTCTAACACAGTGAACTTTTTCTAATGCTTTATTGGCTTGCAGGCACCAGGTGAAAACATTTCTGTTCTCTCTGGCTTTTAGATCATCTCTTAACACTTGTGGCATTTTAACCCCATCTTAATTTTCCTGATTACTGCTTTATCACTGGAATTTTATTAATCATTTTAAACAAATTGTACTATTGTACTCTTGTTGACTAGCCACTTCGTGGAGAAGTGAGACAGACATTTTCTGAACACATACATCCTGAATCTCTCTTCCAGATTCCCAAAAGGTTGCTGAAGCAGCCTTGGCTGAGGGGGCTCCTGGAAATCTAAGTGACAAGAAGATGAAGCCAAAGCAATGCGCTGCCACAGACTTCCTCTTCCCCCCCTGCCACTCTCCTCAATACAAAGAAAGCTCTGCATTTCCAACAGGGCTTAATCCCAACACTATCATACTTGAGGGCTTTCACAAGTACTGAAAGCAGTTTTACAAGGGCAAAAGAAAAGGAGCACAATATCCTGGATCCTATGGAAGGCAGAGCTTCTGTCTGCTTTGCCTTGAGGGAAAATATACCGCTCTCTCACTGCAGATGGAGGGCCAAGCTCTGAAGTACTGACTCCATGTTCAAGGCTAAGACCCTAAGAGAAATAGTTCCCAGTGGGTGCTACATCCCAGGGAACGGAAAGAAAGCTAATGAGAGAAGCCGGTCTCAAGCATGTGTGCACTTCATAGATGGAGTGGGAATTGAGGCTAACCAGAAAATGTTGAATTGGACAGCAGCCAGCAGAAACCTGCTTGTATAAGAGACTGAACTGTAAAAGCCATTTTTTTCCTCATGTATACCTGGATGCCCCTTCCCTGAACAGAGTATTAGTTATCTCAAATATCCAGAGTGTCTCAGCTTGGCACTGCCCACTGCCAAACTGAAACTGGGGTTGGGGGGGGGAGAGCTTTCCTCAAAGGTAACTGCCCTCCTGCTTTAGAAAAAATACATTTTCTTCTAGAATGTCCATCATGAAAAACTGCAGGGGGATGAATCCAAAGGTTGTTTTCTACCATGAATATTTTATAGTGCATTATATTAATGATATAGGACATACTATGTATGATTAGGCATTAACCTATTTACCCCATGAATATTATATAGTACATTATATTAATGATATAGGATATCAACCTATTTACCCCAGTGGAACCCAAATCCCCCCTCCCCCAAAAAAAATCCTGGACCGCTGAGCTTACTGAAATGCTGCTCCTGGGTCAGACAGGACCCTCAGAAACAGCAGGAGGACGCAACTGGGAGTCAACAATGAAAGAGGGAAGTCAGCAAAAAATGACAACAACAAACAACACCATACCTCCTTCCACTGCTGGAAGATGTGTATCACTATGCAATCCTTCTCTACCCAGTGAAAGATCAGCTCCAGGACCCCATTCTAGGCAGTAGAGGCTGGTTAGTGAGTGCCTAATCTATGGCATAAATTATCCCAGAGGACTTTAGAATGAACCTGTAGCATAAGAATGTATGGGACTCACTTCCTACTTAAATTTTTGCCAAAGCAGTTAACAATATTAGTGAAACCAGCAAACTGCATAGATATTTGGGGGGGGGGGGATCTCTGCCACAACAGACATTTTAACATTCTTCACCTATTGTACAGTTAATTAACAATTAAGGTTTAAAATGCACTGTTAAAAACGTCTTCCTAGTCCTTCCCTATTCACATTGTCAATACCTTCAGACACAAATTCTGCACCAAATACATTCTAAACTTCATTTTTCTAAAATGCTTGCTTACAGGTACCATAGGCCGCTATAATAGGCCAACAAACTTCAGAAGCGCCACATGAGAAAAAATAATTGATTTGAACTCCCATTCCTTTGATGGGTCAAACTGATACAAACTGCGCAATTAGAGGTGAGATATGCATTTAACATAAAGTGCTGGGCTAAATCCTTTTCTGTGCGTGCCAAAGAAAAGGTTTTAACAGACATGCCGCAGTGCAAATAAGATGCAGCAGTTTTCGGTACTGAAAAATCTTTACAGAATTAGGTTACAACTTTCCCCAGAATATTTTAGTGTCTTGAGCAGATGATATTGACCACTGTACATTCTTAGAGGTATGAAATAAGTTATTTTGTTAGAGAGGAGTCTATTGTTAACATTGCAGATCTCATCACACCATATCCAGTAACATGGACAGAACGTAAATGCACTCTGAACATGGGAAGCAACGTCCACTCACACCCAAAATATCTTACAAAGCCAAGTACAAGTGGACTGTAAAGCAGAGGTCAGCGTCTGGAGGCCCCAGGGTCAAGTGTGGCCCCTGGAGGATGTCAACTGGTTTCCTAGTTGCCAAAGGCAAGCAGTGGTGTGGAGAAAAAATTATTTCAGTGGCAACAGAAATGGCTGCTGATCCACTTTTAAGGGTGGCAGAACAGAGGCACCATCTCTCATTCGCTTCTCAAAGTGGGCCCTCCAAGAAAACTCATTACAGACCACAGCTGTACAGTGCTCATCTAGTCACCAGTGTGCCTCTAAATTGTACATGAAACATACTTCTAACGTCTACATCAAAATGACAAATCTCAGGATATAGCTGGGTGGTGTTAAGTGCCTTAACAAGTGCTTCATTTTTAGTAGTCACCTTAAAGCCGTTTGGGCTTCCCTACTTGGCTACTGTTGCTAAATTGCTGAAAACTGAGCAACAAGCACGGTATGGGTTGATGCGCCCCAAACAACCAACTATGAGGCAAAGTGCTTTAAGATGTAGCTAATATTTGCCCATTTAATGGATATGGATATGAAGAGGTCTGTTTATCAGTTACCAAGTTTAACCATTTAACAAAATATTTGTAAAGCACGCCTGGTACCTAGTAAATAAAATCAAAGACCTGTTAAGAACTGCAGTGAAGAGTTTGTTCTTTACAGATTGCAGCAAGTCTGAGTTGAGGAGGTTCTGACAGATGCAAAACGTACACCTGTTGCAGGTGCACATACAGCGTAACCGGGCATGGCTGCGAAAACACACAGAAGGACAGGAGTTGAGATCTCAGGTAGAAGCTAGGGCTGAGCCAAAACCATTAAGGGCAGGAATCGTCACATTTGGGAGGGGAAAGGAAGGCAAGGGTAGTCTAAAGCTGTGCAGATTTCTAGGAGGAGAGATTTTAGAAAATGCATTGTATTAGCAATGCCTCCATCCCCACAAGAGAAAGCCAACAGTTTGACCCTTTTTTCCTACTTAAGAGAAGCCGAACGGAATATGGACTTGCACAGCAAGAGGCCACGCCTTCAGTTCATGGAAAGGATGGAATAAGTTGTTTCATTCACCTACTACTCAAGCTGAACAACTTTGGTTTAAAGTGACAGCTACCCTTACCTCTTCCATCCCAACCAACATTCACATGCTTCAGAATCAGGGAAGGAGCAAGGGAAGGTAAACAAGTCAGATATACTACTGTACACGTAGTGTAAAATATTTGAATATTCCACATTGATCAAATACATGGAGAAAACAGCCTTATTGGTTAGAATTTGAACTCAGATGTCTGCTTTTCAATCTGGACTGCCAACACAAGATGGGCTTTATGCCCACTGAATAGCCAACACTGATAGTTACACATTCAGATTTACCCGTATTCTCTAGCATAGCAGGGGAACACTCTATTCTTATAAGTGGCTTAAAAGGGGGGGAGCATTAGGCATATTCATGGAACACAGGATTCATTTCATCAAAAAGACTAGAAGTAGAAAGCCCTTAAGTCAGAAGCAATGTCCCAGATGCTAAGGACAAACCAGGGGGCAGGTGGGACAACTCTTTGGGGATGGGCCAATTCTTGGTTTGCTTGGAAACTTCACAGGACATCTAGCTGGCTTCAGACAGGAATCCCTGTATGCAAAACCTTAACAAAACCCACAAGAACCTTGTTGAAGTGAAAGCCACAAAGAATGGGATGGATCTAAAGCAGGATAAGTAGAGCTCCACCTCTGTAATGGGGCTTTCCCACCTGCTCCTTTAGTTCCCTCTGCACCTCAATCCAAAAAACTGCTCAAGTACCAGGTGGCCCTCAGGAATTGAAATGGATGTGGTAGAAGTGGCTGTAGCTGGAGTAGGGACAGAATACACAGAAACTGAAGAAACTGCCTTCAGATTTTGGAATATGATCTCCAGACAACATCAGCTTTCGCACTATACTAAATCTGCCATTTCAGAAGTTGTCTAATGTAGGTAATATAGTCGGGTGCTGAACTTCCAAGTGCACATGGATGCACACAGGACTTGCCTGGCAACAGAGTGAGATGCTCAGCGAGAAACAGCAACCATCATACACTAAGACACATACAGTGGCATCTAAAGCATTGTGAGCAGATCTCCATTCACGGAATGGAACTTTACCATTTCCCATTCCCACGAGAGCCTACCATGTCCCCCAGAATGCTGGAGGAGGATGTTGAGCTTGATATGAGGGTGGAGCTGCTGTAGAGGGAGAGAGGAATCAGCAGCATTTGTTCCCTAATCCCCTCGCCAGCAAAAAGGGCCCTAATGCTGAGAACAAGCATGGGATCCAATCAGCTTTTCCACTAGTGAAAAGGGAAAGGAGGGATCCACCTTGACTAGCCAAAAGGCTAGGTTAGGGGATCACGGGACCTGCGTGGACAAAAGCCACGTGGGGGGGGGGCTGCAAAAGGGAGGAGGACTTTGGCAAGATGGAGTGAAAAAGCTGGCTGGATCCACCCTCACATGGGAGAAACATGAAACACAGGATATCTTAAATGTATAAAATAAAAAGTGCACTGTGAGCAAGCAAATTCATTTAGCACACAGTGATGCTACAACGAAGAGTTATAAAGTACCAAAGCAAAGTATGACTTTCAGTTTGCAGATCGGTGCGTTTTAAGACACCTATTGCCTGAAACATTCAGAACTTTTCATTTTCCACATCAATGTATTGAGAACGGTATACATGAAGTGGGTTGAAGCCTCTAACACATGGCACAAATGCTAAATATTATTTTACACTGATTTTTGGTAAGTGAGTAGACTGAAAGAATCCTTTAAAGCTCAGGGATCAGTTAAAACTGATGTTTGTAAACAACTAAATTGAACAACTCAGGCATGTCATGGTGCTTAGCACAGCTATGAAGACCGTAAGGAGAGCATTCTGTCACACTGCTTAATGTAATGACGAAGAATACCAATGCCAGTATGCTCTAGTTTACAGGACAGAAATCTCAATGATTTTCCCCACAATACAAGGGGATTCAAGAAGAAGGAAAGAAGAGGGGGAATGGCTTGAGAGTGATTTCTTTGCTTTCACCTTGCTAAAGGTTCCATCAAAAAGGAAAACTTGGAATTTTCACAGGGCCCTTTCTCTGGCTTCCTGGGCTGAAAGTGGGTCCATCCCCATAGTTAGAACAGATAGCATCCCCAGTGCATAAATGCTTAATTCCTTCCAAGAGTGGTTTTTTTAAAAACCTCTACAGACTAGGATATAACATAACTGGTACATGGCTGGGATCCAAAGAGTTATTTCAGGCATGCCCAGTAGGATTTTGGCCTTGAATGACCCACACATCACAGACTGCTTTTGGAAAGTCCACTGAATTTCAGAAGCAGTTTGCCACAGGGCAGGGAGGGCTACAGTGTGAGAAACATCCACTCAAAGCCTGGGGCATGTGGAACTAGCTGCATGGATCTTTAGATCTCTACTCATGTGCAGCGTCTATTAGGAGACACACGTGTAACTGGCAAATAAGGTAAGGTAAAGGTTCCCTTGCTCGAAAGCCAGTCGAGTCCGACTCTAGAGATGCGGTGCTCATCTCCGTTTCAAAGCCGAAGAGCCAGCGCTGTCCGAAGACGTTTTCCGTGGTCATGTGGCCGGCATGACTAAACACCAAGGTGCACGGAACGCTATTACCTTCCCACCGAAGTGGTACCTATTTATCTACTTGCAATTTCTTGCTTTCGAACTGCTAGGTTGGCAGGAGCTGGAACTAGAGACGGGAGCTCACTCCATCATGCGGCACCTGGGTCTCGAACTGCTGAACTACTGACCTTCCACAGCCTGCAGTTCAGTGTCTTAACCACTTGAGCCACCGCAGCTCCATACAACTGGCAAATACATGTAACCTAATAACAAGTCAGCACCATGAGAGCCAAAAAGTATAGCTCAGAAACTAACCTCTTGTCCATCTGTGCAAATACACAATTGGTACCCGTCAGTGACCTCAAAAACAGACAGTACTGTTTTACCCAAAACTTTAATTATACTCCCCCCACCCCAGGAAACAAGGGTCCAGTCTCCTTGGGGCATGCTCACAACTCTTCGTTAATGAATAATGACAATGAGCAAGGCAGTGCATGCATACATGGAGAGAACAGAACCCCATGTCTTTAAGAAATATCTTGTGTCATAACTGATTCAAACATTTATCAAAAGTGCATTAGCAGCAACAGCTGGCAGATACGGAGTTTTTCTGAAGTTCTCTACTTCTCTCAGCCAATTTAGTGTAAAACATATTCCTTTAGTTGCATCACTAACATCTCCCTCAGTTGTGAAACACAGTTTCGGTGAGGCACAGAGTTCCATCCTTAGGTGAGATACAGCATGCAAACTGTCGTGGTCCATGCAGCAGGAACATTAAGGTGCTTCCAAGTACTTACGGATACATGGCCATCGTTGTCAGCTTAACAAAGATGTCCTTATTAGGTGCATCAACAGTGTTACAAGAAAAGGCTTGTGGTGGAGGCATTTTGTGTTTTTTGCAGAAGTCCGCTGGAGAAATGCCATACTGCTGCCTAACTTCATGAAGGTCTGATTTGGCAGCTATCACTAAGCAAGGTATTCGGCTGTCCATGAAGTGTTGCTACAGATTTAAAGTTGTTAAAAAGTGAAAAGTTAAAACAGAGAGATGTACAAGCCTAGAAAAATTTATACACTGGGATCACACGGTTAAGCTATGGACTTAAGCCCAAGGGGACTTTACACTCGAGTCCCACTAAGAGGAACACTACAAACTGCTTTTGAAATTCATCCTTTGTGATAGGAGTTGGGATCTGCTGGTCAAAGTAAAAACAACTGTTCACATAAGCTGAAGTAGCTCTGGGATCATGGCTGTTAACTTTTGCCACACAAACACATTCGGAGGCTTACAATGCAATCCTAAGCATGTTTAGCTGAAAGTTATTTCCACTCAATTCAATGGGGCACGTGCAAGAAACCGTTCTTAGGAATGCAGTGTTAAATTTTTATGCCTTATGACCTTTAAAAAAAAGACAGACTCAATGTTTTCATTCAATAGATTATACCTAAAACCCTGTACATGCAAGTGACAAATATTTAACATGTGCATTTAGTATCAGGGTAGGTGTCACTCAGGGCAGGTTTAAGCAAATGAAGTTCTACGCATCACACTTAAGGCATGTTTTAGCAGGTTTGTGGTACTGGGTTGAGTTACGTCAATTTTGCAGTAATTTTTTAATTTGGAAGTGCAACAAAAATGTTATGAAACATATGAAGTCGCAAGAAGTTGTTTGGCAGAACAATGTGCTGCTTCAAAGGACTTGTAAAGTTTGTTAAAATTGTACTTGAAGATGAAAATACCACAGATTAGTCATTGGTGTAGGAAGACCCTACTACACATAACTCACATTGTGTACATATGCACTAAGTTGCGCTTAACTCTAGCTTCCTAGAGCATGCACATCCACGTTACATTCATGAAGAGGTATGTTCCCATGGCTTTAAAAGCTTTTAATGCAAAATCCAGCCCACAATTCCTCTACGGAGCTCCCATACGGATAAGTGCAATCAATCAATCAGCTGAGGGACAACAACCTTTTTTTTGTACGGAAAATTCTTGGTCTCCCTGTGTTCCATATGCTGCAATTTGTCTTGAAACTGGCCAGATGTTGCTAGAAACTCGGGCCTGGTTTTTGATGATCAAATTTTGGCTTCGCCTTTTGTTTAATTGTGATTTGAATTCTCTTACTTTCTTAATGTTGACAGATTATCGTGAATCTAACTGGTTGAAATTAGTCCTTAACAAGATTAGGTCTATAGGTATACCTCTAGATTCGCTTTACTTACCATCTGCCTCAACCCCATTCCAGATAATTAAACGTAGGCTGTTAGATATCCAATTTCAGCACCTGACTGAGGCAGCTAGAAAAACTTGCTCTCCAATTAATCTGGAATTATCTGTGATACCTGGCCAGATAGCCTCTTATTTCTGTTCTTTAACTGATCCACATCAAAGAAGGGCATTTATGGTGGCCAGATTTAACATACTGCCGTCAGCCATCCTTTTTGGAAGATGTAAAAAAATCCCCTATGAATTTAGATGATGCCCCTGTAGCCTGGGTGCTATTGAATCTGTTTCCCATATTCTATCAAATTGTCCATTATACATTAAGATCCGTGAAAAATTTCTGAACTTCCTTCTCTGTACATGGTGTGGCCTCCCTGACAGCGTCAAGGTTCAGCAGTTACTTTCTGGATACAACTTTCTCATAACCGCTAATGTCGCCTGTTTTCACCAGTCTGCAATTCAATTCAGGGAAGCTATTAATTGCTCTATTTCATTTTGGTTGGCCTTACGATCAATGCATTAAAAAAATATTAATGTACTTTTATCTTTGACATGCCAATAAAGGTTGTCTGTCTGTACATTCATGAAGGACAATCATACCAGACAATCAACAGACAAGAATCTTTTAAACTTCTAGAACAAAGTAATTTTTGTGCAGGAATGTCATTGTGTCAGAAGCAACCATACTCTTTTCAGAGTACAGAACTGAGAAACACACACCCAGAATAACAATCTGGACATGGCTTTTGGATAAGTTGAGGGCAAGAAATAATAGGACTCTGTGCTCCCTAAAAACACAACTTTGAATAAAACGCATTCGATAAATGGATGATGTCCAAAATCTACCATGTGACTGAGACCAACTCCAAGGATATTTTTCATATTTGTATTTACATTACAGCATAGATGCATCAGATACAAACCTTAAACATCCTGGCACAGTATTCAAAGGACTTGGGATTGCTGACATCATACACTAGGCATACAACATCACATACGGTGTCAGCATCACATAAGAAGTCAGATTCACACACATTATGCAACTAAAAAGGAAGGGGAGAATTTCAACAAATATGAATAAACTTATTTTCACATATGGCCTGATCTCTAGAACATTCCACACGCTCCAAAATCAGTTCGCTCTCTGATCTGTCATTCAGAGGGTCTCCCTATCCACTGGCTGCTTTGCTTGAGTCCTGTCTCCAACATTCTAAACATTTTGCTGTTCCCCTCCCCCCCCATAGCCAGTCAGAACACGAGGTTATTTGCATATGCAGCCTCATTGGCCTTTGCCTCGGAACACAGAGGTTGTTTGCATTTGCGACTTGATTGGTTTTTGCCTCTAACATTTTAAACAGTTTTCTGTTCTGAGGTAAAATGTGTCCAATCTCCAGGTGAGGGCTGGAGAGCCCTCAGAATTACAACTGCTTTCCAGATGGCAGAGATCAGTTCCCCTGGAGAAAATGGTGGGCTCTGTATCCTTATATGCTGCTGAGGTGGCCCCCATATTGACAGCCAATGTGACGTAGCAGTCAGGGCTTCAGAGCACGGGAGAGGCTGCAGGTGTGTGGGGGGTGGAAAGCTGAAGAGTGAGGGGGAAATAAATGTAGGTTGATGATTGGCTGGGAAGGAGACAGGGTTGCCAACTCCAGATGGGAAATTCCTGGAGATGTGAGGGATGGAGCCTGGAGAGGGTGAGGTTTCAGGAGGCATGGGACCTTGGACAGGTACAAAGCCATAGACTCCACCCTCCAAACCAACTATTCCCTTCTGGGGAACCACTGTTGCCAATCTCCAGGTGAGGGCTGGAGATCGCTCAAAATTACAACTGTTCTTTAGGTAGCAGAGATCAGTTCCTCTGGAGAAAATGGTGGACTCAGTGTCATTATACCCTACTGAGATCGCCACAGCAAATTGACACTGAGTGTCCAAGGTCAGGGCACCCTCCCAGAGCCTCTTTCTAGAGGCCGCTGTATTTATTTCCACAACGGGCCTTTTTCCTAGTATTCCTAGTATTTACATATTTATAAAGCATATAAAAGATGTGCTGAGATACACAAAACCTATGTTTATGGGGGTTCTACCCAAGCCTAGAAAAGTGAGAACCAAACTAACACAGACAGCCACATTGATGGCATGCATTCCTGCCCCATTCAGCGTCATTATACCCTATATTCATGGGGCAGGGGGTGATGTGGGTCTGATTTTTATATCAATGGTGCATTCAGGTGAGAGGAACTGAACACTTTTCTCTTCATGCACTTCAGACACTTTCCTTCCAGCACCCTAGCTCCAAAGCCCAGAAGGCATCCAGTCTGGGAGGAAAGTGCCTGTAATGACAGGGTGCAGTTCTCCTTGGGTCTGCATCTTCTTTGATAATACTGCAGAATACCACCACTGCCCCCTCCACTTTATACATGAACAGGGTAGACACATCTGTTTGGCCTCTCATTCTTTCTCTGTATCTACATATGTTATAAACACCAGCTGACAATCTTATTCTACCAGCTCTGCAGATACAAAAATGCTACTGTTCATGCCATCCTTGTAAACCGAAAGCAGCACGCTGAATTCATTCTATTTTCTAGCAATACATATTGCTTTAATGCAGCACATCACTGTTATGCCATTTTTAAATTCTGTCATACCCTATACGGACTGGGCCTTGGGTACCATTAACTGCCTGCTTCTGTATAAACCAACTGAAACAGTAAGTTCTGCTTCACAGCCCCTGTTGCATGTGAGGCAGGCTGGCCAGCTGCAAGGAACAGGGCCTTTCTCTGTAGTGCCACTTCATTTGTGGAATCCTTCACTGCCCATCTACTTGGTACCATTTTTAAAGTTTCCAGTGACATACTGTCCTGTTACTGTCACTGGCATTGATTTTTATTGGGAGTGTGTGCATTATTTTATAGCCAAAGCTAGCCTAATATCAGATCCTGGAAGCTAAGCAGGGTTGGCACTAGTTAGTACTCGGATGGGAGACCACCAAAGAAGCCCAGGGCTGCTTCGCAGAGGCAGGCAATGACAAACCACCTCTGAATGTCTCTTGCCTTGAAAATCCTATGGGGGCTTGCCTATACTAACTGTAACTGGAGGGCAATAGTCTAGGACTATGAGATGATATTTTTTAAAAAAAGTAAATGTGATCTCAAGTCAGCAACCAACAGCTCGAGCTGCAGTGGCCAGGCAGTCATTGGGATGGGGAGGAAGGAACAATGGCTGTGCATTTAGACAGCTGCAAGGGGAAGACACACAGCAATGGGCCAGCTGCTACAATGAAGGAGAAGCAAAGATAGCAGATGTGCTGCATGACTCTACTTTCCACGCCTCTATGTTAAGGCTTCACTACCACCAATGCCTTTGGCACAACACGACAGATGACTCGCCACCATTAAATGCTGTATGCTCTAAACCTAATCAGGTGTTAAAGTACCAAAATATATGTTAATATATATATTGCTATAGCCTTACCAGTAAATATTTCTCTTGGCCATATACGTAGACTGTATTAATTGCATAATAAGACTTGTGGTCTGGACGTATTTGCTTCTGCCTCTGAAATCACAAAAATCCACATTTTATAGAGCAGGTAGTTCCCTTCCATGAACTAAATTTGGCAAACCAACTGGGATTTCTCAACCTGACCATAACACATCATGTTTCAACAAAATCAGAAATCTTTCAAAGGCCATATGAAGGGGGACACACACACACAATACAAACAATATTCTATTTACAGAAAAACAGATAAAGCAAAGATTATCACATTTACCGGTAGCCTAGAGAGCAAAGATTAATATATTGCTCGTTCCAACTAATGATCAGCATTAGCCAGTGCAGTGTAATGGTTGGAGCACTGGATTAAGATGTGTGAGACCCAGGTTCAGCTCTCCAATCTTCCATGGAAGCTTCCTGGGTGACCTTGGGCCAGACACATATTCTCAACCTAGCCTACCTCACAGGATTGTTGTGAGGATAAAATGGAGAAGAGGAAAGAACGATATAAGCAGCTTTGGATTGCCACTGGAGAGGAAAGTGGGGGTGTCAACAAAGTAAATAAATGCTCTAACAGTGTATCTTTCTCCTGACCCTTAAACGCTGGCATACAGAGCACATAGTGACCCCTAGCTCCATTGTGCTTATTCCACAGGCAAGATGGAGCAGTGGGGGGAATAAATCGGCCTGTTTTTCCTGATCATAAAGGACTCTAAGGCTGTGGTCACAATGGTCGTTTTGATCGGGTTTCACTGCTGTATCCTCCTGCTTTTAAAATCGCTGACCAGACAGGCTGATTCGCCCCCCGCGCCGAAGCGGGCTCACTCCCGCAATGCTCCCAGTTCTCTCCTGCACTTTCCTGCACCGGGAAAATCAAGTACTTTCCAGGTATTTGCGCTTTAAATCCGTGATTTCACCCATCTGGACAGCCATCTCTCGCAATGATTGCGATTAGGGCCATCTGACTATTCTTCGCGTGATGTTCCTCCAGCTTCTGTGCCTTTGAGCGCATGAGCAATCCTGCACTGAAAAAAATCATTATTTAAACGTTCAAGCGCACATCCAGCATGGAGGTTGTGGTCCTGCCTGCCCCAAGAGTCCCCGAAGCTGCGGAGGACAGCAAGAGGCAGCTTGGAAAGTTGCTGGGGGGTGGGAGGTGGGCCGGCAGGGAAGGAAGGGCCCGGTGGGCTGGCAGATGGTGGAGCCTGCTCCAGGAGTCTCCAGAGCGGCAGCGGGCAGCAGGAGGCGTTATGGAAAGTTGCTGGGGGGTGGGAGGTGGGCCGGCAGGGAAGGAAGGGCCCGGTGGGCTGGCAGATGGTGGAGCCTGCTCCAGGAGTCTCCGAAGCGGCAGCGGGCAGCAGGAGGCGTTATGGAAAGTTGCTGGGGGGGGGGGGGAGGGGGGGGGGAGGTGAGTGGGGGGGGGAAGTGCTGGGCGGGCTGGCAGGTGAGTGGGCAGCGGAGAGAGAGGGGCCCGCTGCATCTAGAAGGTGCCCAGAGCCTCCTTGCGCAATGCTTCCGGTTCGGGGAGGGATGTGTGATCATCCCAACCCGGAAAAAAATAGTCTGGATCAAATTTATAGTGGGAACAAATCGCAATTAGCTTGCCATGTGACCACAGCCTAAGTAACCTCTGCAATGCAGTACTTCTTCTAACATAGGGAAGAAGTGCTATGGAGATGCTGCAGCTTTGTCTCCAAAATGTTCTGGGGCTCGGAAAGGCAGCTGCAACGGCACCCCATTCACTTCAGCAGCATAGAAGGAGCAAGCAGACAGAAGGCGAATGGAGGAGAGGAAGCCGAACATCTATTTGCAAGGCTGTTGCAGTAGAAGCAGCAGTCAGGTGTCCCAAAACCCGCTTCCCAGCAGCAGTGTAGTATTGGAGTTATGGAAGATATTTGCGGATAAGACAGGCATGTTCTTACCATTAGGTTTCTTCCAAGTAGTGCCTGGAGGACCCCACTCTTCCCACAGCCTTTCATCCCGATTAGATTACACCTGAAAACATTCCTCTGAGTCTGTTTTTTCTGTAGGTCAATCTTTTTGTCTCTAGTCACTTAAAAAAATAGATTTCACACACATTAGCAGACAGAAGAGCTATGATTTGAATCCACTGGAAATTTCCATGGATAGAAGAGATGTGTATTCATGGAGCACAACCTCCCTGTCTCCCTCCTCCTCCTCCAGCACAAAATACCCTGTGAAATGCTGCCCAGAAAACACCACAAGGGGAGGAATCAGCAAAAATTACACTCCTTTCCGTACTCTTACCTAGTGGCTTTCCAAACTGCAAAGAGGGGGGAAAGGTTGCAGGAGCAAGGCCAATGTCCCTTAAACTGGAAAGCTGTAGCTGGACAACTGGCTGCTAAGTCATATGCAAAATTCAGGACCCACCCACTATTTCTTTGCTCTCACTCACAGTTCACAATGCAGACGTGATCTCTTTCTCTCCTATGCATCTCCAGTTTGGTGTAGTGCTTAAGTGTGTGGACTCTAATCTAGGAGAACCGGGTTTGATTCCCCACTCCTCCACTTGCACCTGGCTGGATGACCTTGGGCAAGCCGTAGTTCTGATAAGAGCTGCTCTTGAAAA
This sequence comes from Gekko japonicus, assembly GCF_001447785.1. Lineage (NCBI taxonomy): Eukaryota > Metazoa > Chordata > Lepidosauria > Squamata > Gekkonidae > Gekko > Gekko japonicus. The sequence continues at coordinate 373,047 of NW_015174861.1, forward strand.
AGAGCAGTTTCTGTCAAGAGCTCTCTCAGCCCCACCTACCTCACAGGGAGTCTGTTGTGGGGAGGGGAAGGGAAAGGAGTTTGTAAGCCGTTCTGAGACACCTTCGGGTAGTGAAGGGTGGGGTATAAATCCAATCTCTTCTTCTTAAAGGCTCAAGAAGCCTTTTTTTGACTTGAACAACCATAATCACAAGCCTTCCCACAGACCTTTTGTCTTGCTCAACCACCCTTCCCTAAAGCCTGAAACGTATGGTCCAAAGAAGGGGCATGGGTGCCACTAACTTGTTTTTCCCTAAACGTACAAACATAAACTTCCAAAAAATCCACAAGATGTGACAACTATATTAGTGCACCCCACCTGCCATTAAGTGCAGGATGGAAAAATGCTAAGATGCCACATCATTTGTTGATTTGAAATATGCCCACTCTGCTTTTCTCTTGCAGAGAAATTAACATCCTTCCAAAAGTATTCTGAACACTACAGTCTATTACCTGTAATTGCTGATGCTTGAGATTCTTGTTCAGTTAATATTGAATATCCTAAATAGCCCAAGTACTCAAGGCAGCGCTGTACATCCAAATACGTAGTTAACCTGTGTGTGTGGGGGGGGAATTGCTTCATTAGTTACAAAATTTCACCAAATCCCGGTTTTCTGTAACAAGGCACTGAGGAATTTAAAGAAGTGCAGTGGGGGAAAATGTTACATTTACCTACAGAGAAATTAATATAGGTGACAGATTTGACCATTTCACTTACCACTTTCAAATTTTTACATTCTTAAAGAAGTCCAAAAGACAGGCAGAATGGAAGGCCACAGTAGGGTATATCAGAGCTGCAAAGCAATACAATCCCCCCTTCCACTCTCTTTCAGACATACTGCCTGCTGGATCAAATATATATCAAGCAGACGCCTAACATTAAGGGAAGAATGATAATCAAGAACACTGAGTTTTAACTGTCATGGAATCAAAGCTGTCCCTCATCTGTATCTTCCAGTTTGCAGATCTGGAGCCACATGCATGCTTCCCACTGACAGAAAAACAGCATGACAGAGAAAGGTAAGAGAGGATTCATTGCATGCGGCTTCTCTCTATGTACAGCGTTTAGAAAGGAAGCGTTCAGCTAAGCATTCTATGAATGCACAGCCTAGGAAAAAGAGATTTTCCAGTTGATTCGGTTGACTGCAAAATGTGGCCCTGAACCTTTTGAGTTCAAAGACTGATTTGACAAAGCCTACTCCACCCCCACCCCAAATCCTACAGTCTTCTCAAGAAGCAGACTGGTTCTGGGAGTACTGCAGTTTAAGTATTCATGTGTTGCACTTACGTCCATTGAGACAGAAATCCCTGATATGTTATCCAGCCCATTTCGTTTGTACAAATGGTGTTGTTGACATCAGGTCCCCAGGGTATATAAGGGAAAACTTTGAACAGATCTTTGAGCTCCTCAGGAGACAAAGCACAATCTCGGTCCTGAAACCAAAACGAATGTAACAGAGAAATAGTTGCTACCATGTGTATGTGTTCATGTTCACAAAGATGAATTTCATTTCAGATGGAGGACTGAAGTGTATAAACATTTAAAAAAATGAAATGTTAATTACCAAACAGTTTAACTTTATTTTATAATTTACAAATAGCACTCAAACTTCTTGAATTCCTGCTTCTATTGGTTTAGAGAGTACAAGCCTTTGGGACAAGGAAACAATTGGTTATATAATACCTGACTTGGAAAGTTCTTGAAACAGGCTACACATCAAAAATGTTAAACATTTCAGATACAATAAAAAAAACACAACACTGACAGGTCACCTTCTCTCCTCTGCACTAATTATGTACTACACATTATTTGGTTACAATTCAATACTGCTGATGAAAGTAGCTCCTAATTGAGATTAAAAACTTACCAAATCATGCTTATCAAAAATGCTTTGCAGAAATAGATATGCATGGTGATTCAACTCTGTTGTGCAGTCAGAAGGTATTTTTAACCTAGTTAGACAGAAAATCTATTAACATTTATGCAGAACCCTCATATGTTTTATTTTACTCACTACCTTTTCATAATTCATTACCCACTAACCATTATTTGCTGAGTAGAACAGCATGCATTACAGAACATAAGTAGGGAATGATTTCTCAAAGGAAAAATGTTGCGTACGCGTAAGTTACATTCATACATTTTTTTAAATCCCACTTATCTCAAATTTGTGCTTAAGTTACTTGGTGAGCTTCAAGGCCCAACAGATATTTGGTACCTACGTCTTCCTAGTAACTGCACCACAGTGACTCTTCAACAAGGTCAAGTAGTTGGTAGGTATCTATGCTTCCTTCTGATTTCTCTAGACCAAGTATAGTCACCCAGCAGTCATCCAACTGCCACTTTATTGAGTTAAACTGTCCATCACCCCCATAAGAAGCTAATCATTTTATTCCATGACATACAACAGAGAATATATCAAATGCAAGAATCCATATTACACATTAATTACTATGACGACTAAAAATTTCTATTTGGGCCACTGGTGGAAACAATACTGGACTCGATGACCTTGGGTCTGACTTAGAAGGGCTTCAGCTGCCTTTCACAGGCATACAGTACAAACAGGGTCTGTTGTTTTTTTAATACATACACAGGAAACAAATACTCTGGAGTGAGCTCTAGGTCATCATCATATCCAAAACGCCGCAACACTGTCCAAGTTGTTTCATGTCTCCCTCGCTGAATAAAAAGTGTGTGTAGAAAAAGAAAACCTGAAAAGACAAAGCTCTTCAATTGCTAGTTCCGGGTACACACACAATGGGCATTCAGTAGAGTTTTTAGATATAAAACACAGATGCTTAGAACAAGCAGACAGAATGAAAACTCCTATAAGACTTATTCAGGAGACCCATTCCTGTAAGCAATGCTGTGCTTACAGTGTTCCGGGTTGTAACTCTAGTAGCCACAATGCCAGAAGCTGGTTTCCTTTCCCAGGAAAGACAAAACTGCTTCTCTCTGTAGCCCATATTGTAAATGCAGATAGTGCAACAGATATTGTGACATTACAGCTGAAGAGAGAGAAAAGCACTTCAGGCTTTTCCCCACCTTTATTTCATTTTTCGATATGCCCACTGGGCAAGTAAACCAACCAACTGTAAAGAAGCCCTTGACCTGTACAGACAACACAAAAACCATGCAGTCACGCCCATCCCTTCTTGCGGCTTCTGAAACCCACCCCTACATTCATCTCATCTCTCAGTTATCAACACACTCAATCCCACATGTATATTTTAATGCGAAGGCACAGAGCATGTACCTTTTAACGTTAATCCGTTATCTGCTACTCCATCACTAAGATTCTTCCGGACTACATTCTTGACATCTTCCAGAGCCTGGGGTGCTAATGGTGTGTTAAAACAGATTCGCTGAAAAGGGATATTCAAAATATTTCAAGTCAAGCCTTGGCACTATAGATATATTAGGTTAATCGTGGCCCCCCGAAACATTTTATTGCAGCCCATGTTCTCATGTTAGACTGCCAGACTGTGAAAACATCCTGCCAAAAAAGCATGGTGTACTTGGAAATTAGATTATTTATTCCACGTCAGTCTTATAATTGGGGGCAAACTTCCTCTAGTGTCCAGGTGAGCCTCAAAGACTCCACACCTGTGAGCTCCCAGCAGAGATGCAGCACTCCACCATTAAAAGCACAGAGGTTTGGTGTCTTTTCACTTCTCAGAAAGCAGACAAGCATTTGAATTGGGAGCATGCATAGCTGACTGATATTTTACCCTGACTCTCCCAAAGAGGAAGGGAACATGACCACGTGCACAGCACTGGGAATGTAAAATTTCTGGAAATGTGAAGCCATGAGAAAAATCTGGGGGTTTCCCCAAGGGGGGAAAAAAAAGAATTCTGGGGAAAAAATGAGATATGTGCAATACTTACTTTCCTATCAAACCTATGCCAGTTTGCTGCTTCAACAACATGGTAAGTGCAGAAAACTATATTAATGGCATACTGATGGAACGCTAAAATATAAATGCCTTAGTTTTCTACAAGCAAAATTGCAGATGTATACAATACTAAAGCAAGAGAGAGAGAACTGCAAACTGCTACCCCCTTAACATATTCCACATAGTCTGAAAGAAAAGGATATTTCATAGGAGTCTTTCAGTGCTCCCCAAAATTTCCTTTCCCCCCCTAAGTAAAAACTGAAAAAGTTCTCATACTTTTCCATGATATACATGTTGACCATTTCATTGTCTGACGAAGTGTGAATGTATATGAAAGCTCACACCTTGAATAAAACTTTGTTATGATGACCAGTGTTCCCTCTAAGCTGAGTTAGTGTAAACTAGCTCACAGGTTTTTTACCTCCGGCTCACACATTTTTGTCTTAGCTCTGGAAGGATGGCTCCAGAGCAAACTAATTTAATGCAGTAGCCAAATCGCTCACTCACAACTTTAATCCCAGTAGCTCACAAAGTTGGATTTTTGCTCACAAGACTCCACAGCTTAGATGGAACATTGATGTTGACTAAGGAAAACCTTGTCTTTAAAAGCATTTCATTTATTCTAAAAGGAAAAAAAATGTTTCTTTAATGCTCCCCAAAATTTCCACTGTAAGAGTTGGAAAACAAGTCCTGAGACTTATACTATGTATTTTTAATTGCTAAAAGTTTCTTTAAAAGCATTTAACTAATTTCAAAGAAAAAATATTTTAGAAATTTCTTGGTGTCCCTAAAATTTCCCAGTTTTCAAACTGAAGAAAATCCTAAGAGCTGGGGGAAGGGAATTTGTTTTGTTTTTTTCTGGACCTTTTCATCTCTGCACAACACTAAGAACAGCCATGTCCTGCTACGCATAGGCAGAGGTAACAGAAGCAACAGCTTAAGCCAACATGGTATAGCGGTTAGAGTGCTGGACTAATAAATAGAAGAAATATACCTGAAAGAAGTTGAGTTCTGCATCATTAAGGGTGCCATCATTATCCTGATCTGAAATTCTGAAGATCCGGGTTAAAGCTTTTATACAGGCAGGTTTCATCTACAGATTACGAAACAGTGAGTTGGAATTATTTTCTTCTAATATCTTAGTAGTTTAGATCACACAGTGTGTTTCTGCTGACAGAAGATTCCTGTCATAAAAATATGACTTTCTAGCTTTCCCCCACCCATTGCAGCCCCAAATGCTGTTCCTGGGGGTTGCCTGGTGCTCAGAAGCAACATTTCAGGGGGCATTCTGGGCTGCAGCAAAAGGAAGTAGGCAAAAAAGTCAAGCCGTGGCTGATATAAATCCCTGTGTGGAATCCAAGCTGGTATTTTTGCTTTCATATGGAATCCCAGTCTCCATCACAAAAAGGAATCAAAATAGAAATCTAATAAGTCCTTAAGTTTGCTGCTATTGGTTCTACAATTTCTTTCACACACACACACCACTAAGAAATGTCTGCATTGGGAGTGAGAATACACTTTAATAATAGTGCAAAATCTTCGTAAGAATTAACAGAGAAACTGTAGTTCAAAGAGCTACAGTTCAGTATCTCAATTCAGATATTGTGGGACATAAGCACACTTGTGCACTGTTATGATTTCAACACCTCAAAATAAATTAAGGGTTAAAAAGAACAGCAACACAGTTCTTTTACCACCATTATCAGAATTTCTTATAATTAAAGCCAGGACACTGGCATATTCTAACAACATCTATGCACCAATTTAAATTTTGTGGTGGTTTTCTGGAGAGGGAGTCCATATTAGTTTAATGAGATCAACCATATTGGCATGAGAAATACCACGACCCCATTTAGCTTTTTGTACGGAGATAACTAAATCTAGTGCAAAATCATTCCTTAATTGCAAATATGGCAATCAATTTTTATTCCATGGCAGGAGTTTAAGCAAAAAACCCAGTTAGCATCTGACTGCAAAAGGTTCACCAAGAGAACATTCTCTTAGCTCTCTGTAACATACTCAATCCCTTAAACCACCTATACTGATTACAGCTGTCTGATGCCTTAGAGGAAGGAAACAAGTGGCAACATAAAACTATCAGGCTCAGTGTTTTTCAACTGAAGATTCGAGTCTTTGACTCTACCAAAATAAAACATTTGGAGTTAAGAAGAGTTTTTCTAGTAACCCTCCTTGATCAACCATGCCCTGTACCTAGGGAGTGATGGAATATAGAAAACGAAGCAATATAATATTTTCTTGGTAGCTAAAGTTACTCTGAGAAAATGTCTGCCAGATTTCGTTCAATATAATTGCAATGCATCAAATCAAATTAAGATGTTTTGCTGTGTGATAAAGTGACAGAAACTGGGGGAGGATTTCTACAATAGGGATGGGCACAAACCACATTTTGCAGTTTGGTTCGTGGATCATGGCTGAACCACGAACTGGAAGGTAGATTTGTAAACTAAAGCAGTACGTATCAGTTTGTCACCCCTGCTTTCTGCTCCCCACCGCTTTTCACAGGGGGCAGAAAATGGATTTAAATGGTTCTGAGCCATTTAACCCCCGCTCTCTGCTCCCCACTGAAAGTGGTATGGAGCAGGAAGCAGGGGTTTAAATGGCTCTGAACCATTTAACCTCCTGCTCTCTGCTCCCCATTGTTTTTCACAGGGAGCAGAAAGAAGGGGGTTCCCTGAGAAAAGCAGTGGTGAGCAGAAAGCTGATGTTTAAATGGCTCAGAGCCATTTAACCACATGCTTTCTGCTCCCTGCCGCTTTTGGCAGGGAGCAGAAAGCAGGGGGGTTAAAAGGCTCTGAGCCATTTAAAGCCCTGCTTTCTGCTCCCTGCTGCTCCTCTGTTTTTCATGAAGAGCAGAAAACAGTGCCATTTAAACCCTTGCTTTCTGCTCTTTATGAATGGCCACAAACTGCCTTGAAATTTGTTGAAGTTTGTGGTGGGTCTTTACGAACATTGTTTTACGAACCACGCAAAATTTGTCATGATCCGGTTCATGCCCAACCCTACATTGCACCCCCCTCAGCCAAATAAAACATTGCAAGCTGCTATAGGTTTCTTTGTGTTAAAGGCTGGGAAATATGGTCTATATACAATAGAAGAGTTCCTTCTAGCCAGAGTAATTACTGTGGTGGTTTATGCACTGCCTTTGGGACTGCAAGGCTGATATTATAGAACAAGCATTATCAAAATACCTCTTTTTCTTCTGGACAATATAAAGGCCCTGTAGGATGCAGAACAGCTTTCTGTGCATAGTAGAACAGCTCAGAAATATTCTTCAAGTTCTTGGCTGAACACTGGGGGAACAAAGGTGAAGCTGTGAGGAATTTTGAAAGCTGGCAGTATAATGCAACAGAAAAAAGCTGGCACATATGGATTTAGTTAAAACACCTAGGTAAAGCAGCTTCAGTTACATGTATCATTACTATCTTGAAGTCAATACAGTAAGCATCAGTACGAATTTCAAGAAAAAACTTGTACTACCTCTACACAAGTTTCTATCTCTGTATATTGGTTCATGATAGGAAGGATGGTTTCCATACTGCTGTATTCCACCAGATCCGATTTATTCCCAACCAGTATGAGAGGCAGTCTGAAAATAAATTGATAATGTTTTCACAGTAAAAGACAAATCTACCTGCCTTTTATTTTTATTTATATATTTATATAAATATATATATAGCAGTACTAGCCAGTTTGGGCTCCAATTCTATAGAAAGGAGTGAGTGCCTAAAATTAACAGAATTCCTCCAGCATAACAATGTGTACAATTAAGGAGTGTGTAACATAACAGTGTGTAAAATTAGAAGACTTTTCTAACAAAATATTTACAGCTAGCAAACTATTTAAAAACTGATACAACAATGATTCTGGAACACTTCCTAATGTTATCAAACTACCCTACCTGCTCTGAAAACCACGAGCTCCAATTTGGTCTTCTGAAATTAACTTTAAATTACAGAACAATGCAGCTTTAAACTACAGAACAATTCAATGAGAAGCATCCAACATGACAATTAGAACTGATTCCAAATCATCTGTAAGTCACATGAGACCAGTTTAAATCTCAGTTTAGGAAACTTAAGTAGCTCCTGACAATTCAAAAAGGAGCAGACAAGCAAGGAAAGACCTCGCCCAAGATTAGGTCCAATTTAAGCCAAGTGGAAGATGAGTTTGTCATCAGTCTATCTTGGAAACTCGACTGTAGCTTCAGCTTTCTCCAAGCACACACAAAAATGAAACTATTGGGGCTTAAATAATTTAGAAGCAGCAACACGACCACAAAATCTTCCTCAGCTCAGTTAACATCCACCAGAAAATCACCAGCCATCACAGAGCATAAAGCAGTGTGAAGTTCGCACAAATCAATTATTATACCAATCGTGAAAGATTGTGTGTGTACACATTCCACATGGGGCAGACAAATCATCTCTCATGAGGTGGGACACTTCTGCAATAATCTAAGCAGCAACTGAATTCAGGCATTATTTTACATGGTACGTCACTGGTTAAGGAAAGCCTGCATAGCAGTTTCAGTTTTGTGTCACTGTGTAGTATTTTATATGTACCTGCTATCCTTGTCTGTTCTTTCATTGATGAGAGGTATCCATCGGCTTATCACCTAAAGCAACAAGTTAGTACAAATAAAAGTTCACTCAGATTCTTTCAATTCCAGTGAAGAAAATGCTTTCACTACACCACCTCCTCTCTGATCTAAATGGACATTAAAACCACACCTAAAGAGCTCATAAAGAAGCTACAGGGGATACGAGCGAGGACAACATTTTCAAAGGCATGAGGAGGGCATACAGAAGCTAGGATAGCTTTCCTTCTATAAAAGATTGAAAGATGTCAAATCTCTTTGCAACAACAAGGTGAAATATCAGACACAGAAACTGTAGCAACAAGCCATTCTGCAGGATCCTTTCTTGCATAATAAATACATGTTTGTTATTAATTTGTGGTGTCGGGTTTGCAGTTCTTCTCACAGGTGTGCCCTAGTGGAGTTCCGCTATTTTTGAACATTGCACACCACCAAGAGAGTGCAGCATCAGTGGTTATGCATCTGATCCTTAGCAACTCTAAGTCACCATGTCCCCCAGCAGCATTCACCATGTACTTTTTTATTCCAAACACTGAACAATGAATCTAGGAACACTGATGATGCGTAAGGTAAGTAATTCCTAGTAGCTGAAAAACTTGTGGAAGTACCAACAGCCCAGGATACAAATGGGGAATTGTAGCAGGACCAGCAATGAGTAAATAATGCTTTATTCCACTATCTGGGCAACAGTTCTAAGCAACCAAAAGAGGAACTGGGAAGAGAGGGAGAAGAATGCTGAAGGGATGGCAGGAAAAGGCAGGAATATACTGTCTGTTATGCCATGCCAAGAATCATCTGTTTCCCAGCATGCAAGTTCCATGCTAGTATTGCTGTACGATGACAATGCAGCAGCACTTGTAGGCCTTTTCTGGCCAGAAACCAGGCATGGCAAAGTGGTTTGGGATAGCATCTAGGGCTCCAGTAAGAGACGGGTAAGCTGAAGGACTATAAGGCATGAGGGCAGGGCTTTGCATAGTAAACTAAACCATGATTTGCCAGCTTATCTGGAGCCTCAAACTGGCTTCCAAGCTATGATGGACCACTGTCTGTGCTGGAGGAGGTGAAACATGGAGCTGTTCTGTGAACATCCTTAAGGTCTTAGAGGCTGAGTGTTTCTCTTCTTGGTTGTTTCACTAGCTGTTCCATATTTTCTCTTTAGCGGTTTTGGAAGGCAGAACACCTGTTCTCCTGATATGGAATATCCTCGCAGCCAGTTGCAAATGATACAAAGATCAGCTCTTCTCTCTCATCTTGGATTAATTCATTAAATGTAGTTCAGAGAGAGACTACCGCAGCAGAAATGCAATTGCATTATGAGTTTCATGCCTCCAGTGGGACTGGACCAGGAGGAGGGTGGAATAATAAAATGCCTCTTAGTATTTTGAGAGTAGTTTTTACAGAAGCATGCATCCAAGGATACTTCATTTTGAATATTAGCTAGAATAAAAAGTGCTTTCCTCCTACCTTATCAATTGAATTCTTGTTGTTAACTGCATATACTATGCAAATTACATTTGCCTAGAATAGAGAAGAAATAGATTATGACTGAAGGTTTAGCTAGATGAATATTAACATATATTATGAAAATCATAATAGGCAGCTTGTCAGATTTGATACTGTTCAGTAGATACATTCACACTATCTTCCTTCAGAGGTACATTCAGGGTTGTAGATACCTTGGTGTATCCTAGACTAGGCCAGAGCCATGATCATGTAATTCCCCCTCTCCCATACCTATAATCATGTATTTCAGGCAACCATCATGCCACATTCAAACATCACAAGAAACCTCTGCTTGTGACACAGCAACTCATTTGCTGTGCTTGCTGACGGGGGAAGCAACCAACATTCTGAAGGTTCTGAACTTTGTAAATCCAGTTTAGATTCATTGCTTGTGGGGAGGAAACAAAATCTTATTTTCCTTGTGCCTGTATTTCAATGGCACTGCTTCCTGGGTTTAACCAAAGGCTTCCCCGACCAGGAAGCTTTCAACTGAGTTGTCTGCAAGAGGAAGGAAGAGAGCACAAGCACAGCAAACATGTTCAGATGCACTGCAAACTGAAGTTTAATGAAAAGCTTCCCAAACCAGGAAGCATTCAAGACTGCATTGTACAAATTGGGGGGGGGGGGGGGGGGGGGTTGGGGACAAACAAGCCCATCGTGAAGAAAGGGTTGTCAGTTCTGAACATGGCCTCAAAGGACAAAAATGAAATCTCAATATAAGGATACTTTTCACACAACACAGAGATTCCATATTTTTATTTCATTGCCAACATAAAAAAGGGGGTAAATAAAAATTAAATAAATTATTCCTTATAGGTTCAACTTCCTAAGTGAAGACAAGTTTTGCTAAAGACTCTTCCATGCATTGTCCTAGCTTGCAGAAGTTGGATGGTTGGGAAATTAAAAAAAAAAGGCTACTCTGAGCTTGCCTGCAAGTCATTATTTTACACAGGTCTGACTGTGGCATATTAGCCATTGACACAATCTCAAAGTAGGAAGACATGATACAGTCTGTGCGGTTTGCCAAAAACCTTGATTATTCTGTGTCCAAATCAAGCTATGTATCAGTACAAAACATAAGCTCACCATTTTATAGGCCATACCCATTTCATGCTCCTGCACACAGTTAACTGCACACCATGACTAAAAGTAACCCTGCGCAGTTAACACCACACACCCACCATAAGGAATGCAACCTTGCTTATGTAGGAAAAAATTCAACAACCCCTCCAATGGAACTCAAGCTCAAGTATTCCAGAGAAGATGAATATTCCACTCACTTGCGATATCTCATGATGGAGCTGTTCGTCACTTTGCTCAGATTCTGCATGAAACAGAAGAATTTCAACACTGTTTATTTGCACTGGAAGGGCAATTCGACCAGCTATGCTTACAAAGACAAAGATGTGCCAATTTAAATCAAGCATTCAACGTAAAAAATACATTCTGTCAAATGCAGCCTCAACTACTGTTTACAAAGCAACATTCTGTGCGACAGATAAAGTAATAAGGTAAGCAGAATCAGCAGTGAAAGACAGATGTCCATTAGATCACTAAAACACTCCTAGCCACAGACTGGGTCTCCTAAACTGTCCATTAGAAAACACAGCTGCTTTTCTCCTAGCCACAGACTGGGTCTCCTAAACTTTCTATCCCCTGCCTCCCCAGTTAACTACTGAAATTGATTTTACAATTTTCACAGTGTACATTTATACCACAGAGCATATTACAAAATGACTAACAAGTTATCACCACAAAGAGAGATTTTACTCCTGGTTTCCAAAGTAGCCATCTACATGTATTAATTCATGGCAATTTTACTATTAATTTTAAAAAGTGCTCTGAACACAGCTGCATTGCATTGTTAGCATGAAACATGACTTTTGTCCACTCTGCCTGTGACGCACAGAAAAATCTTGGCTTCATGTTCTTAAGCCTTCAGCTTCCTGAAGAACTCACCATGCGATGGGAACTACTTCAGTTAAAGATAGAAAATATATATCATCACTACAAAAGAACGTTGGAACAGTGAAAATCTTTAGGACTCTTGCTGCAGGAATTCTTAAATAATGTCTAAGTTACATTCTTGAATATACTTTTACTAGTACACATGTTCTTGAATATACTGTTACCAGTAAAGAATGTCACAAAAAACTTCAGAGTCCATGCTGAGAAACTAGTTTAAACCATTTCTACAATGTTAGGCTCTAGTGTGCCATCTCATGAACAATTTTGCTGACAAAGAAAATTTTTCTGCCTGCTCTAAACCCACAAGTGGATGTCAGTAGACACTGTAACCATTAGCCAAGCTTAGACTTCAAAGAAAGGTGATTTTTGGTAATGGGGGTGTGGGTGTGTCTACACACACCATCCTAAAAGTTTTAGAAAACTAGTAAAAATGCCAGTCACAAAGTTATCTGGTAGGAACTGAGCATTGCACTTGGCAGAACAATAGCTTCACATTTGCTAAAAAAGGTTTGCTGTGAAAGTAAATCATAGCAGCCAAGTTCTATCTCCCTGCAACCTCAGCTAGAGGTTAACCAAGGCCCTAAGGACCACCCCAGGTGACAATCTGGGGCCCAGTGAATACTTGCACATCAACACAGTGTCTTAAAACTAGCAAAGTTCTGTGATTGGGAGACTGAACTTATTCCTACTTCCCTTGAAAACAATTGTGGAGCTAGAATGAGAGTCTGAAAGTAAAGTATGTCCTGAACAGGCACTGCAACTTATCTGCTCGGAAACATTGCAGGTATGAAGCTGTGGTCTGACCCTGAAAACACAGAGTACTGTCCTGAATGTGCACATCCACTTTCATTCCTATGATTTAGTCTTGATGGGAGATATTGCATTTTCCTTCCCACTTCGAGAAGTGGTGTTATGATCAAGCTGGTAACTAAACTTGAAACAGAACTGTGTCACGAACACCCCCCTCAACTTTCATCCCAGTATTTTCAATATTTCATGAGAAACTGAAGAAATCTTATAAAAAGAACATTGAATGATTAAAGCCCCTGCATGGCCCAGCTGAAAAACAAGGTGAAAAGCACTGCTAAGATTACTATGTACTTTAAACTGTGTAAGGCAGGGGTCCTCCATGAGGTGCCCGTAGGTGCCATGGCGCCTGGAGACACCTTTTCTGGTGCCCACCAAGTGTTTTTAGGAAGGTGGGGTGAATAAGTGTTTTGATCAACAAGCCTTCTGATTGCCTGTGCAGATTTTTTAAAATGTTATGTTGGCAGCAGCTGCCACCACAACACAAGGATCTACACTGCGTACTGAAGTTGAGCTGTGACAATCATCTTGCGGCTGACGCTGCCTCCTGTTGTTGCTGTGCCCACCATGCCATGTCAGAATTTCAAATGTGCCCACAGGCTCAAAATGGTTGGGGACCCCGATGTAAGGTTTCTCCATAACTGTACTCATTTCAAACACCACCAGAAGGAGACCTGCTAAAATGTAGCTATGATAGATGTTTTTCACCACATACATATCCAACAGTAAACATACAAGTCAATGTTAGTAGTGAGTTAGACTATTCTAGCTACTCTTTTGTTAAAGAAACATTTATGTGCCTCCCGAAATTTGACAGAGACTAGTTTAATTTTTCACCTAGTAGCTGTACACTAGATTCACAAATCCATGGCTGTTGTCTTCTACCTGCAAGCAGGTGGAAGAATACCAGCACAGCACTATACCTGACAGAGGTTCCAATAGGTGCCATGCATCTGCTCTGTTCTCTCCTCTCCTGAGAACTCCTACCTTCAACTGCCATGTGTTTTACAGAGAGCTGCCAAAGAGCACCAGCCATGTAGAACACGTTTTCCAGCCAGTAATTGAAAGCACACATATTCCCTTTTTATCAACATGCTGAATTACATGGGCATGGCTGGGAAAAGGATAGTCTATATGGGGATCAAGATAGGGAATTAGAAAGAGTTCCATCCTACCAGTGATAGGTGTGTATGAAACATGAAGCAGTAAGGAAAGGTTATCTTTTGGACTGCAACCTAGTATGAGTGGGCAAGGAGTGGGCTTTCATTGAATTTTTAGCCACTTTTTTTTGGTTTCATTTGTAAATACACATCCACATATCCTCTCTTTTACAGCTAGTCAGCTATAGAGAGATCTCACAGGAAAAGAGGGTCTCGGAGGTTAATTTGGGGAGGGGGAATCAATTACCTGAATAATCCACTATGTGGGTTGGCACTCTTTCTGGAGTAACATCAGCAGGGATTGTGATTTCTTCTGCTCGTGGAGGAACCTTTGTTTACAAAATGGGAAAATCGTTGAAGTCAGTCAAAAATACCAACAAGGCCTGTAACCCAATAAAACATTAGATGTTGCATTCGTGTTATTAGAAAGCTTGACAGAAAGCTGATACTTCAAAATGTTTCAGGTTCTTTCAAAACTTGCTACTTTGATTTTACTATACTTCAAAATGTTTCAGGTTCTTCTTTCAAAACTTGCTACTTTGATTTTACAGACTATTGTGAACATTCAAAATCTTCACACATTAGTATGTGACAATGCCTACCTTTGTATTTGTAATGTATATCTCACTAGTTTAAGACCCTAAAATTACAGTCACCTCATAGGTTTTGCAGACTTCCACTATGAACAGGGTAACATGCAGTCACTTCAAAGTATTCCTTCTCTATATCTCCTTGATTAAGCCTATAAACAGGAAGGTTAAGATATGAAAACAAGCTGAATAGCTGACTCGTCACTCTTCATTAATCAGGTGGACAACATAAATGGCCGGGATTGGGCGATTCAGCAGCAGGGATTGGGCGATTCACAATTCTAAATCATCATCATCACCATCCTCCTGCATCATTTCTTCTGAGCCATCACATCCATCATGCCACACCTAGAATAGCCAGGGGATTCTACTAAGCCTTTCTCAACTACTGTGTGTTCCCATGAAACCAGGGGATTCTACTAAGCCTTTCTCAACTACTGTGTGTTCCCATGAAACCAGATCTTGTTGGGCCCAGTCTGCTGGCACAATGCCATAATGGCCTGTTGCCCAAAGTGTTGAATGCTAAAACACAAACTAAGGGGCCTGAAATTTCTAAAACGGTAGCCATGTACCCTAGAGATGGAAATGTCCACTACTAGCATAAAAAGGTTAGTCTGAGTCCTAAGAACTACTTTTTATGAATATTTCATACTAATTGTATGATAACTATCACTGCCTTTACGTCACAGGACCATGAAAAAAATATGGCAAAGAAATTTACTGTGCCTCATTCTCCACACACAAAATGGATGATTCAATTAATCTGCTTACAGAAAAGCTTAGTCATTTTTTTCAAAGAAGTAGGTTGGATGTTTCAAAACAAAATAACAGAGCATACACAGTTATATATACAGTCAGTTAAATATTGCTAGTTTATCCTTTTGTGTTTTGTCTTCTTTTGGGGATACCCACTTTCTCTGTGGAGCTTTTAAACAAATACGTTCCACAACAGGAATATTACCCAGATATCCTACCTCTTCTGGAAATTCTTCACTGACAAGAGACATAATAAGTGACGTCTTCCCAACTCTGGCTGTGAAATTTAGAAAACATGAATGAGTGAAGGGTTTCTATACTTATGCATATACCTATCTACAAGTTGAGGGGTTTCTGCCATAGACTTTTCAGGTCAGCGTGAAATTAGGTTCTACATGTCACTGACTAGTAGTATATTTGTAACATAAACATGCCCTGCTTGTAGAATCCAAGAACGCCATTTTTCCCATAGCGCTGCTCTGATTATGTGAACAAGCATGCAATCCTAACTCTCTAGATAATAAAAATAAAATCCTCACATTCCATAAGTTATGTTCATTACTGGACTGTACCAACAACTGACAAATTAGAGCAGTCTTACCACCTACTAGTTGTGAAGCTCTGAAGCATAGGGATAATTACTGATCCTGGCTTCAATTTTACACAAAGTATTTTTGTCTGTTTTAGGATAACAGGGTATGTTGCTATGCAATGAAAGATAAATAATATTTTGAGGGATGAAAAGTTAAACAATCACCACGTCTACCCCAGTCAAGGTAGAGGACAAGAGTGGAGTGCGCTGGTGATGTCACAATCTGTATTTCAAGGCAGAGATGCTATCAAAGCAGGACTGGACAAGAAACAAGAGGGTATATAAAGATATACTGAAGTATGCCTCTAACATTATCTATGGATCTGTTTCCCGAGTCTGTCCCCTGTCTGAGGATATCTAAATCTGCAGATCAGGGCCACACTTGCACTAAACAGATTTTTCTGCAAACTTGGGTGACTCCCTAAGTTTGCAGAAAAATCTGAAATTTACAAAAAACAAAATACATTGAGGGTTTAAATCCCCCCAAAAGTAAAACAGCGTTCTCTATCTATGCATAAGGAATGCTATTTATCTACATTCTGTGTTGCAAAGCATACCCAAGGCCACGGCAGGCCCAGCAGAGGCAGCAGTGAAGCAGCCCAGGGGCTGTGCTGGGCCCAGAGGCAGCTGGAAAGAGGCCGGGGGATATGCTGGGCCTGCTGCTGCTGAAGAAGAAGCAGCATGGGGGTTGCGCTGGCCCTGGCGTCAGCAGCTGCATAGCCCGGGAGCCCTGCTGGGCCTGGCAGCAGCTGTACAGGCCAAGAGCCCCACTGGGCCCGATGTTGATGGCTGCACAGCCCTAAAAAAAACTGCTGGGCCTAGGGCTGGTGGCTACACAGCCCCGGAGCCCCACTGGACCCCACTGTGACACAACTTGGGAGTGGCACCAGGCCCATCCCCAGCAGCAGCACAGCCTCTCGGTCACACTTGTCCCGGTAAGATAGGGGGGGAGGGAATCCCTCCACAAGTATCTGTTTACCTTGCTCTGGTTAGACCTCACCTAGAGTATTGTGTTCAGTTTTGGGCACCACGATTTAAGAAGCATACAGACAAACTGGAACGTGTCCAGAGGAGAGGAACGAAGATGGTGAGTGGTCTGAAGACCAAGTCCTATGAGGAAAGATTGAAGGAGCTGGGTATGTATAGCCTGGGGAGGAGAATACTGAGAGGTGATATGATAACCATCTTCAAGTTCTTGAAGGGCTGTCATATAGAGGATGGTGTGGAGTTGTTTTCTATTGCCCCAGAAGGTCGGACCAGAACCAATGGGGTGAAATTAAATCAGAAGAGTTTTCGGCTAAACATTAGGAAGAACTTCTTGACAGAGCAGTTCCTCAGTGGAACCTCAGGAATGGAGGAGGAGGAGGAGGAGATTGGATTTATACCCCGCCCTTCACTACCCAAAGGTGTCTCAGAGCGGCTTACAAACTCCTTTCCCTTCCCCTCCCCACAACAGACACCCTGTGAGGTGGGTGGGGCTGAGAGAACTCTGACACAAACTGCTCTTTTTCAAGGACAGCTGTGCCAGAGCTTGTGACTGACCCAAGGTCACATCAGCAGGTGCAAGTGGAGGAGTGGGGAATCAAACCCGGTTCTCCCAGATTAGAGTCTGCACACTTAACCACTACACCAAACTGGCTCTCCTTCATTGGAGGTTTTTAAACACAGGCTAGATGGACATCTGACAGCAATGCTGAGTCTGTGAACTTAGGCAGATCATAAGAAGGAGGGCAGGAATGGTTGCATCAGTGCTTAGTTCTTGTGGTCTTTTCTTACATACCCAGGGAAATGCTGATTGCCACTTTGGGGTTAGGAAGCAATTTTTCCTCCAGGCCAGTTTGGCCAGTGATCCTGGAGGTTTTTTGCCATCTTCTGGGCATGGAGCAGGGGTCACTGGTGCGGGGGGAGTATTTGTGAATTTCCCACATTGTGCAGGGGGGATGACCCTGGAGGTCCCTTCCAACTCTATGATCTCAGGCCAACACTTCTCTTAAGTACTTTAAGGTAACGTTTTTATTTATATCCCACTTTGCTCTTTTGTGGGGATCCAAAGTGGCTTATCACATCACAATCCCCTCTTCCACTTTATTCTTATAACCACCCTACTGTTAAAAGACTGACTGGCCCAAGGGCACTCAACAACCTCCCATGGCCAAGTCGCCATTCAAACCCAGTTTTCCTAGCCTGCCACTCTAACCACTATGCAATACCAGCTCTCCATTTACTTTAAATATTTGGAGTTACAGAATGATTTTAAGAGTACTGTGCATACTTAGGGTTGGATTCACACTAAGTTTTCCACTAATGGAAAGTGTGGGGTAATTTCCACCAAGTCCTTCTTTCTGCTGCAGATCTGATTTGCCTCTTATGCTGTTCGTGACCTGGTCCTGACCAGGCTTGCGCAAGCTTGTCAGATCTTGGAAGCTAGGCAGAGTTTGCCCTGTTTAGTATTTGGATGGGAGACCTCCAAGGAATACCAGCATCACTACGCTAAGGCAGGAAATGGCAAGCCACCTCTGAATGTCTCTTGTCTTGAAAGCCCTCTGTGTAGCGACATAAGTTGGCTGCAACTTGATGGCAAACAAACAAAAAACTGCTCCTGGGGGTTCTCTGTCCCCCAGGAACAGTATTTTAGTGAGAGTAATGAGCTGCAGTGTAGGGAGAGAAACATTCTGTTCCACTGACAGAAGTACCCTTGTGTGGTAGAAAACTGCACATTTAGCAGTGCTGCACAAGTCAAAATACAACTTCCTCCCACATGAATTCTGGGCAGGGAATTCCAGCAGATCTCCATTAACTGATATTGCCTTTTAAGTTTCAACTAGTTCTATCAGCTTCATCTATGCAACCAATATAACATATTGGTTTAGTTCAGAACATCATATCAGGAACCTTATTATTTATATTCCACTTTATGGCCCCAGGGGGCCTTCAGGCCAGCTTACAAGAATTTCAATTAAACACAGCTGTAAGCTTTTCAATAAATCATCACTTAGCTTCCATGACACAGACTGCTAAAAAAAGCCAAGGAACTCTTGAGACATACTGCAATTTTTAAGCCAGGTGATCTTTTATGGTTGTGTTACTCTGGAACACTTTTGCCTAAAGCACATAGAGCTACAGTTCTTAAGATGGACCAAGCATTTGCTAATTTGACTTAATTTTAACTCCCTGAAACAACATCTTGGCAAATGCCAAACTGTTTTACCCTACACATGATAACGTGTAGGGTTTAACCTACTTTCTCTGTTTTGGTGTATAGCAGGTAAGCCTGTCACATCATATAGCTTAAAAAAAGAATTTTGAGTGCCTCTGCAAATGTTTATTTAGATTTAATTACTGCTTCCCTCACTCCCTTCAGCATTCAAATAAGGACAATCATCTTTGATGGCTACATGCAAAAAAGAGACCTCTGAAATTAAAGTGAACGCAACTCATGGAGGCAGGGTGCATTTAAGGTCAGCAGGACTAGAGATTTCTCTCCTGAATCCTGAGCACAGGTGACAGCCATCTGAAGTACATCTACCTGCCTCTCACCAGCCGAGGAAGCTTTCTGTGCTCTTATGCCAGTATTAAGTAGACAGCATGGAAAGAAGCTTTGAACAAGCAACAATGTGTGGCACAGACCAAGCCATTCACAGTGCCCCACCACAACTGCCCACATCTGTAAGACAGGTATAGGACAAGTATTGGCTGAACACAGATACTATATTCAAGGTTCAAACGCACTGGAAAAATACACCTGATACCACCAAGATACTGTTTACAAACTCTCTTTTTTTAATCTATCAACTGAATACAATGGATGTTGCAGCACCATGCAAAACCTCCATTCCTAAAACAGGAAATTTGAATGCTCCAACCTTAAAGGTTGTTTATGTCTTACTGCTAGAAATAATTATGCTATCCATATTACATTAGCCCTAACTATTGCATGGAGAGGGGAGATCACCACAAATAGATTAATATTGGCTAAGAGAGCCACAATCTCTTCCCAGCCTCAGTTTAAAGTACCTCTAACTGGGCCAGGCAACACCAAACAGACCCAACACTCCATATTCTAATCCCAACACCACCCCACTTCTACTGATCAGATACAACACACACTTCACCCTATTTTGCCGTACAAGTTTTTATGCTTCACTTGGCTGCCATCCATCAGCCAAGTTATCCTGTCTTTGTTTTAATTACATATGTAGACATTCAGTTTTATCATTACTGGTAAGACTTAGTCAAATTAGAAAACCTTTTTCTTAAAGAAAAAAATTCCATGCTTAATTTACCTAAATTAACTGTAGTCAATAGGCAAGAACGAGAAGCTAATATTACAATACAGAAAGTTCACAAAACAATGAAGTCCTTAAAAAATTAATCACCAGGTTTTATTACAGAAAGAATGCTGAAACAGTAAGTGAACCCTTGCTAAACACAATAAAACAAAATCAGAATACTGGGGAAATTGCCATGACATGCAGAGGAGGAAAGCTAATAGTACTTCCAAAAACAGGTAAGGATAAGATGTTAATAACATCTAATAGACTCGTAACATTGCTGAACTATGACTACTAGACATTTACTATAATGTTTTCCACCAGGCTTAAGAACATAGTAGCAAATTATATGTCTATCAATCAAGGTGGCATTATACCACATTGACAATGAACTTCAAACATATATAAAATTGTAGCTAACTGAATATGTTAAAAACATCTCAGCTGCAATTTTGTATTTAGATGCAAAAAAAGCCTATGATCATGTGGAACTAGTTTATTAAATGTTTGAACACATTCAGCTTCAGCAAGCACTTTGTAAGTTGGCCAAAAAAATATAAATTTCTACAGGTAGACTGAGCATTAATAAAAAGTTCTATAGTCAGATATTGGAATGAGAGGAGTAAAGTAAGGATGTCCTCTGTTGGGTTTGCAATTTGCCTTATTTAGAACCTTTTGCAGCAATGATTTGACAAACATCTCAGAGGAAATAACTGTAAACAATTTTTGTTCAAAATGAAATTTATACACGGACATTATACTATAGTTTATTGATGTTAAAGACTCACGTTTGGCATCAGAAGACACAATACAGGAATTTCTAAATGTCTCTGGGTATAAGATTAACACTACAAAAGCTGAAGCTTTATTTTCCAATATTAAAAAGGGACTACATAGCAAGCTCTTTATTGTGTAAAGCTAAACAAATGAATGTTGTCAAATATTTGGGAATTTGCTTCTCCAAAAAAAGTAAAGATATGTATTATCTAAATTTTGAGAGAGTTATGAAAGATTAAAAACATATTATCCCTATGGACAAAGATAAATGTATCAATATTAAGTAAAAAATAATTAAAATGTCAATTATACTTAATTGAATTTCCTGTTTTGGAATATTGTTATCCTAATACAGGAATGGGAGTTTAAAATTATGCAAAAATGTTTAATACATTTCATTTGAAGCTGTAAGAAATGCAGAGCTAATATGCAGGATGCCCAAGATATCACGCCAAGAGGAGGTTTAGGTAATCTTAACCTCCAAAACTACTAGTGTTCAGCTAGAAATGGATGGTTAATTAAATGGATAAAAGATAAAGAGTCAACATTGTTTATCATAGAGCAATCCTTTGCAAAAATATCACTTGAAGTATGGATCTGGCTGAGTAAGGAAGGACAGCAAAAATCTCCACAATGTTCAAGATCTCTATGTTATTAATGCCTTAGGTCATGTCTGGACCAAGGTTAGATCCTGGAAATTCACCTTTATCATCAGCAATAAGATCCAGTAATTTTAGCCAAACAGTGAAAGAAGGTAATTTAAAAAATGGGAAGATTGAGGGATTTCTGATTATAAATAATTAGTTCTAATGCATAAATTATTAACTTCATCATTAATAAGGAGATTCCTTTCTTCCAGTATTTTTAGGTTTAAAGTTTTTTACAATCAAAGTTTAGAAAAGAGAGAAATAATATTTTGCGAGGGAAATCAGCAATGGCTTGAGAAAGAAATATTATTTTCTAAGATATATAAATTTTTGTTCAATTTTGACAGTAAACAGCAAGAAATCAGCTACCCAACTGAATCTAAATCCATTCTGTAGTTCTACTGAGAATCACCAAGAAGCGCTTACAGTAAATGACTTAATGAAAATACTAGGCACCACAATGACATTTCTATGTGGACTGGTGCCTGGGATTTGTTGAGTTTTGCCTTAACTCTTCCTTATGACTACAGAGAATTATAAACAACTCAAATATAGTAACAACGGGGGGGGGGGGAATCACGGGAACATATTCTACATTGTGAACATCAGTTAAAGGGTGGCCACAACAGTCTCACACAAATATACACCATTCCACTGAAGCAGAGCTAGCCATTCTGGGGGCCTGTTTTGCCTTTGCCAGTATACATTTTGAAATGCTATAGAACTTGCAAACCTGGTACAGGCAGTAAACACAGCAGGACACAGAAGTGAAGATGTACTATGATCAATTATGTTTCCACAATACCATCTCCAAGTCTCAGAAAGCTTTTGTCTGTACACAGCCCTGGATTTTTAAAACGTTCTGTATCCTGTAAGTGTTGAATACCTTCTTAATATATTCAAAGTACAAGTATCGGCTTTCCATAGTACACAGTACGCACGACACTGTTTCTATAGGTAGGAACTATGAGATACTCTACCCTTTTTATAAGCAACTGATACACTGACTAATTAAAGAATTCTGCTACCTAATTTTAGGTATTCCAGTTAGACCACAGTATGAGCCCAGCAGAAGGTAATGGAGAATTTGAACATTCAGAGAGGCTATCTTCAGAGGTTCTAAAGACCAGGACTAAAGGCCTGAGAGCTAGCACATAGGACACTACACTTTTTCATACGTGGTGGTGGTAGAAAGTGCCGTCAAGTCTCAGCTGACTGATGGCAGCCCTGTAAGGTTTTCAAGGCGAGTGATGTTCAGAGCTGGTTTACCATTGGCTGCCTCCGCATCTGGTATCCCTTGGAGGTCTCCCATGCAAAACACTAGCCAGGGCTGACCTTTACATATGTACTGTGCCCAAATCTCACAACTTATCAGCAGTAGTGCTTCTTCACTACACAGCACACACTCTTAGACAGGGAGTCAAAGACAAGATAGCTATCCTGTCCCCAGAGAGCTTTATGCTTAGCTTTCAAGCATGCAGTAGGCACAACATTTGCAGTCTGGGATCCCAGTCAAGAGAAGGGCATAGGGAGCTGCATGAGAGGCAGGAGTTCAGGTTTATTCTCAAACTCTAGCTCAGACATACACAGTCCCAAAGCAGCTTCTAACAAGTGTCCACCAAAAGTCAAATGCTTGTAATGGACAGCAGAGACCCAGCTCAAGAAAAACCCTACTGCATTTGGCTACAAAGAGTGTCTATGTCTGGTACTGGGAGTCATTTCCTCCAAGGTCACAGGCAAGCAAGAAAGCAAATCATGAGACAGAACACTAAGTGCAGTGTTCTAATCCAGCAGAACTCACAACCAATTTAAGCATCTAGCACACAGTTTAAACAAGTGTAGTTCTTGATCGAAACCTTCTATTAAGATACACTCCAAGCATGCAATACCAAATCATTCTACACTACAAGCAATAAACCTTAAGTTTAAAACTAAGGTATTTGATACTACAAAACACAACTAAATTAACAATTCACTTAATATTTAGTAACTGGTGGGAGTGGGGGAGAAGGAAAAATAAAATATCAAAAAGAAATGCCTACAAAGTAAATTTCATGCACAATCTTTATTACCAGATCTCAAATATTCCAAGGAATGGTTACATTTGTTTGTTTACTTGCTTTATTTATAGCCCACCTTTCCTAAAAAAAACAAAATGGATTACAGGGGGGGAAAATAAAGCAATGATATGGCATAAAACACCCAGTGAACAATGTCATAGGATTGGGATAACAAAATTAAAGGCAAGGTATACTATGAACACTGCAGAAAGTGGAATTACAAAGGCAGAAGACAATGCAGTAAAAGCAAGACAATACCTAAAATAATCAGTGCATTAGACCAATCCTTTTCCATTATCAAAACACCCTCCTGGGACATGTTTGCTTTGCACACTGCATGCAATGATAGAAGGCTGAAGCTGCCTCACAGTGTAATGTTTCATAGCATATTAGTCAGAGAAAAAAATACATTATGAAAAAGTAGCATCATTTTGCAGTTTACTTTAAACAAGACAAGCTGTTATTAACATTATAATGAACATATGCGCAAACTAAGGCCTCAGTATGCAGGCAAGATACCTTGATATTTAGATTAGAGAACAAGAAACCTGAATTCCATGCCAAGACCATTTGAGAAGCAAGTAAAATATGCATGCAAATTATGGCAATGATGAGCTTATCATAGAGGCTTAAGTATTAAGTATTAAGGAGTTGAATTGAAGCCTAAGATGCCTCCTGTCTTCTGGATATGCACTTCATTAAAGTCAGTAAAGCTTGTAAAAACTACAAGCAGAAAGACTGCATGTAGAAGTTCATGTGACACTTCTATGAGAATACTAACTTGGCAGACAACACCTTTTTCTATGCACATGACTGTGAAACCAGCTTAAAAATAAATTCTGCCCTCTATCTATAAGGCAGCTGTTGAAGACTACCTATAGAAAAGTGATCACTTTGTGCCTGTACATTCAAGCATGAATCAATTAATGACAGAGACCAGGGAGGCTAACAGTGCAATCCTAAACAGAGTTACTCCAGTCTAAGGCTATTGAAATCAATGGGTTTAGAGACTGGAGTAACTTTTCTTAGGATTGCACTGTGAGTAATGAAATAGTAGCTACAGCAGTTATCTTCCACAGAGAGCCACCTAATCTTTAGCAGAGTAATAGAAACTTGGAATACATAATGTGAGGAGCTGACCACCTTACTGTGACTAAAGATGGGGTGGCTCAATCTGGCCACAAGAATAAGGCAATGGTTGGAACACATACACACACACACAAAAAAAAACAACCTAAACATGTGTCCTTTTTCAGTACTTAGGGAGAACTGCAGGGTGTTAGTCCCCTATCCACATAGTTTGAAGAAAAGATGGCAAACTAGCCCTCCAATGGCCTATTCTGACAAATTAAACTTGAATCCCCTACCATGCTTTTCTTACCCTATGCTGCTTTGAGACACTCCTCCCTTCCCTTGCTTTCTCAGCAGGCTTCACCGACCTGTTTGGTGTAGTGGTTAAGTGTGCAGACTCTAATCTGAGAGAACCGGGTTTGATTCCCCACTCCTCCACTTGCAGCTGTTGGATGACCTTGGGCAAGCCATAGTTCTATCAGAGCTGTTCTCTCAAGGACAGTTCTGGAAAGAGCTCTCTCAGCCCTACCTACCTCACACGGTGTTTGTTGTGAGAAGGGGAAGGAGTTTGTAAGCCGCTCTGAGACTCTCAGTGAAGGGGCAGGTGTAAATCCAATCTCCTTCTCCTCCTCTTCTTATATTTATTCACTGTGTCGACTGTATTTACTTGTTTATTCAGAAAATATACACACAGAGGCCTGCTCAAAGCAGCTCATAAGAGAAACTATACCATGAAGTCATTAAAAACAAACATACAGAAAATGATCAATATTAAAACAAGCCACAAAGCCATTGATCATGGATCAGTTCTCAGATGAGTTAGAAAAAGCAATCTATAAAAACTATTTAAAAAGGAGAAAGCTCCACAGTCTGGACCAAAAGAAATGTTTTGACTTGGTACATAAAGAAGAATAAAGAAGACACCAGGGGAGGGGACGGCATTTCAAAGATGAGACACACCACCACAGAAAACCCCCCACCTCTGGGTTGCCACCCTCCTCACCACAGCACAGAGAGCAGGACTTGAGAAGAGGATCTTCACTGGCAGGCGGGACAGTATGAGAGAAAGCATGGTGAAGTCCTCAAAGTGACAGGCATCTTTTTAAAGATACACAGTCCACGCTCTTTCTCCCTATCAGTTATCAGATCCTATCACAGAATGAATGCTGTCCCCAGCCATCCACCGGGACCTGCTTCAGCTTGGGTGTTTGGGTTCTCACCCTGATACCCACCCCCCAGACCTTCACCCCCTTCCTTTTCCACCCACGCCTTCTCCATCGCTCCCCCTGACCCCTTTCTCCCCGGCCACTCCCCCACCCCCATTCCCTCTTCTCCACTCTCCCCACGCGCCTCTCCACACCCACTTGGCTCCAACCCTTCTTGTCTTGGCTCTTTCCAAGGCACCCTGCCCAGGGCCCAGCCCCAGCCGCGCCTCCCTCAGTCCCAAGGAAAGCACGAGCGCCCCGGTTCCCACAGCACCCCCACCCTCCTCGCGCCCTCTCCCTTTCCCCACCCAGTCAGCAACTTACCCACCTTCCCTCTCCCCCGCCTTGACCTTCCCCCTCCCCTCACTCACGTTCTCCCACCAGGAGAATCCTCACGTCCTTCTTCATCTCTCCGCTCCTTCTTCCTCTCCTGGGCCCCTCAAGCCGGGCCCGGCTCACATCAGGACTGCAAAGAAGGGGGAAAGCCTCGGCCTGCGGGGACGCACCCGCTCGCGCTTCCAACAGCCGGCTGCGCCTCGCAACCTTCCCCTCCCTTTCCCTGGCCCGACAAGACTAGAGCGGCGCGCTGCATCCACTTCCGGTTACCGAGTGGTAACGCCGCTATTGGCTGTTATGAGGGTGCCGCTCTAGCCTGTGTCGTTCCTGTGGTGTGCGCCCAAAGTGGGTCTTCTTGATGTCGGTCTCTGTGAATTAGGAGTGGACACTGGAAGTGCCTATATAGTCTGCGGTGGGAGCTGTATGGCTAGTTGCCAGGCTCGGGTACAAACTAATGCATTGGAGAACGGGGATGATTGGTGCGTTACCTACTCAGAACTAGACCAGACACTTGCCGGTTTTTCTTGGGATCTTCAGTAGAACAAAGTTTTGAGTCCAGCGGCAGCTTTAAGATCAACAAAGTTTTATTTAAGGTGTGAGCTTTCGTGTGCAAGGCACACTTCCCCAAACACCTTCTTCAGTTCATGCAGAGCAATAAAAAGCATAGTGCGCACAAATGAATGGGGCGTAAGGCTTCCACGCTCTGTTGAGGGGTGCGGTCGAGAGGAAGGTAGGGGCTGGTGTCTGCTGCTGCAAGTTCAGGGATATTTTGTGTGGGAATGAATGTTACTGTATAACAGCCCGTTTTCAACGTTATGACTTTACAGATTCCCGTGCCATTCAGAATGACAGGTTTTCAACGATGACTTTATTTTGAAGCCTGCAGGGCAAAGTACAGAAGCATAAATCATCGTGGAATTCTTCAGACA
This sequence comes from Gekko japonicus, assembly GCF_001447785.1. NCBI lineage: Eukaryota > Metazoa > Chordata > Lepidosauria > Squamata > Gekkonidae > Gekko > Gekko japonicus. The sequence continues at coordinate 400,275 of NW_015174861.1, forward strand.
CTAATTTGGGGAGTGGAACAATTCAGCCCCATTTTAGATGGCCAGGCACCAAGCTAAAATAGATTAAGTTATCCAGCAATAGGGGCGTCATAACTACAAAGCACAAACAAAATAAAGGGGAAAGCATTAAGCAAAGCAAGACAACAACAATTTATTGGAGTGAAACAAAATTTTATACTGCATTTTAACAGTGACCAAAAATCAGATTAAGGTTCTGTGAAGACTGAGTCTTCCCCATGTATCACCATTTAGCTATCCTTAGATTGTTTTGCAGTGCAGCCCTAAACAGTTACACCCTGCTAAATTCATTGATGGCACTGGGTTTAGATGGGTATATAACTCTGTTTAGGATTGCACTGTTAAAATAGCACTGTGGTCTTGTACAAAACCTCTTTTAAGTGATGCACTTGGAAAAAGTATGTCTGTACAGTCATGACTATATAACATAAAGGTGCCATATTCCAAGATATCACACTAATATAGGTGGCTGAAGTGAATACATAACTATATTCTATATTCCTTTTAATAAAATATATTTATTATGAAACTTAAAATGCTCTTTTTTGCTCTGTTTTGTTCTATATGTATCTATTATATCTATTCAATTCATCTATGTATCTATTCAATTCATAAGCTCAAAGTGATTAACCAAAAACATTCTAAACACATCTCCAATTGCAAAGCTTCAAAGTATAATCAATCAATATCCCCAATTACAAAACTCCAAAGCGTAATCCAACAATTCCTCAAAATACAATATATTTTGCACTTAGTATACACTGTCCATAAGTATTATCCTCTAAAGTCAGACAAAAGTCCCTCTAGAACAAAAGAGTCCACTAGGACTGTTTCTTGTGGTCTGTGTTATTTTCCTTCTCCAACGAGGTCCTAGACCTACACCAACCATTTGAATGTATGGTGTTCTCTGGTGACGCGAGAAGTCCATTTTGTGATAACAGCCTTGAACACTCCTTATGACCATTACAAAGTCACAGATGAATTTTCCTTGAAGAAATGATTATGCGAAACAAGATAAATTACCGGGACCTCATTGGAGAAGGAAAATAACACAGACCATGAGAAACAGTCCTAGCGGACTGTTTTGTTCTAGGGGGACTGTTGTCTGACTTTTGAAATCAGTGATTCTTCTATGAATAAGAGTTTGTCCTTGATGTTTATACGTTTTTTCACTGAGTGATGATCCATGTTCAAATTTTTGCTCTTTTGGATTTACCTTGTTTGTATTATTTTATAATGCAAATGATCAGGGGTCATTTCCTGTGGGAGCGCACAGGAGCAGAGCTCCGGCAGTAAGGATCCCAGGGGGCGGGCACATGCAACAAGCCCCACCCCCTATTCCCAGCAGCCCTCAGTTGGGCCACGAGGAGCAAGACGCAGCCAGCTAAGTCGCAAAGCTCCCCCTCCCCCCGGCCTGCCTTCAGGTACAAGCTCTCCCTCCTCTGGGAGGGCAGATCTGCGCATTTCCCGCCACCCCCCCATAGCTAGCAATCCAATACAGTCCAGTGGCACCTTTAAGACCAAGTTTTATTCAGGTACAAGCTCTCCCTCTGTGAGGGCAGATCTACACCCCCCCCCCCAATAGCTAGCAATCCAAAACAGTCCAGTCGAGCCTGAGCGGTGGGTGTTGCCTTCTGACACACTTCCGGTGATGTCAGGGTGTGTGGCATATGCAAATAGGTTATGCTAATAAGTTATGCTAATAAGCTCCTGCACCTCTTTTTCTAGGAAATGACCCCTGCACATGATAAACCTACCTGTTATAAAAATATTGCACAATATATGTTTGTAATTAATATTGGAAATTCACTAAATAACTAGTGTCTTATTGCAGTGTTTTCTTATATTTTTGACTTGTAGAAACAGGCAGGCAGAATGTTTTGGACCTCCATAATATCACTCATAATTCAGTCAAGGATAAACTGGCTTTCTTCTTGCACAGTCTACTTTTTAAAATGCTTAAATCCTTGTGGAATTCCCTGCTGAAGATCTGACAGAGACTCGCTTTTGTTGGAAAAAGTGCCAGTACAAACACAAATAGTCTTGTCTGTTAAAAATAAAATTGTTTTATTGACAGAAAGTGTTATGGGAAATATTTTGTATGACTATGTTCCAGCATTCTGATCATACACTTCCTTGGAGATATCTTAGGGTTGGAAAAAATAGACCCAAATTATATTTAAAAAGCAAACAGAATTCCCTTCATTTATTCATTTTTTACTCACATTCTGCATTTTATCACCCTTATAACTCTTCTCTGAAACCTTCACATATGTTATGGTCCTGCATCTGAGGATTATAATACTTTGAAAGCTGGACTAGTGGAAGTTGTGTTACTTTCACAGTCTTACAGATTTCTTGATTTTTTAAATTTTATCATACATGAAGCTTTCTTATTTGTTCACCAAGGTCAGTATTGTCTTCTCAGACTGGCAGTGGCTCTCCAGGGTCTCAGAGATTTTTCACTTCACACAGTACTTATACTTTTATCTGGAGATGCCAGATGTTATCTGGAGATGCAACGCAAATGTTCTCCTACTGAGACACTACCTTGTTTGTATTATTTTATAATGCACATGATCAGGGGTCATTTCCTGTGGGAGCGCACAGGAGCAGAGCTCCGGCAGAGCTCCGGCTGTGCAAGCCATATATTTTGAAGCCTAAATCCTCCATCCAGAGACAATGTAGACTTTGGATATATTTACACTACACAGCTGAGTTGGTTTAATGCTTGGTCACTTCCTGGGCATTTTAAGGAGGGAAGGGAGGATACACTGTGGATCTACAATAGAAAAGCACCCTCACAAAACTACAATTCCCAGGATGCTTTGGGGGAAGCCATAAAAGTTTAAAATGGTATGAAAGCAATACACATTGCTAGCACAGATATTATGTATATATGGCATGTATATCCCTCTTCCTTTCTTCACAGAGCTCATGACAGCTTACATGGGCTTCCCAAGACATCTCTAATCCAGGCAGCAGTCAGACTACAGACCTGCTTAGCGTCATCAAAGGGGCTCTGTCATGTGCCCTCCAAATATACTGTGGAATACTAGCTATACCCTAGCTCCTCTTAATACTGTACATAGTTAAAAATTCACCTGCATGCACACCATATATCCAAAAGGCTGGGTAAATGGGACTGTCTGTTTTGATTTCAAAGTTATGTAAGCAAGTTTCCTTATCAGAGCAAGAATAAAATGATAAGCAGTTTTCAGGGATGTTGAGAAAGGTACCAACCCGCAGAGGTTTCTCTTCACTAATTTGAATTTCTTGTCCCTTGTGCCATGCAGAGAGTTTTTTATTTGACCATTCTATGCACCAGGATAGCTCAGTTCTCCCTAGTTTATCATGACAGCCAATTTCTCCAACAGCCACGCCAATGGCCCACCCAGTACTGTCTTTGGTGCTCACTTCCCAGTAATGGCACCCTTCAGAGAAACCCGGAGACCCCAACACCTGGCTGGTGCGGAATCTTTTTGGGGAGCGTTCATATTTACATGGATACGGGGACACAGTCACTCTCCTTTTATCTTTTGTGAGTTCCAGGTTGTTATTGATTCTCTCGAGATCAAATGTCACATCGGTTGCCCCTAAAGTAAACATACAAAAGTGTTCTGATCCAAGAGTTTTTAAAAAGAGACATTTACAAGATTTAGAAAAAAATAATCAGCCATTAAATCTTCACTCTTAGCATACACATTTTACTTATCTCTCTATGACATTTGCATCCCACCCTTTCTTCATCGAGCACAAATTATCTCACGTCAGGTCAACCCTGTCAGGTAAACTGGCACAGAGAGAGGGTGGTTCAAATTCACCGAAATGCATTGTGGCTGAGTAGGTGTTCTGACCTGACACACTGTCTACTCTGTTACACTGGCTATGTGTGTCTGCACAGAAAACCACTCAATGACCAACAGTTACACGTAAGTGAAACCCTGCCTTCTCTGTCTGGCAAACTGCACTCTCCAGAAGTCATGGCATAATTTCTCTTACACTTCAGTTAATGCCAAATTCCAATCAGCTTTAAACAACATGGAAGTTTAGCTAAGTAAAACAACATCACATCACAATAGGTGTGTTACTCTGCTTTGGGCTGCCTAATGTCAAGACTATCATCATTCGCAGCCACAATATGCCTTTAAAAGGCAAGAGAAACACCACATTTTCATTACTTTTCTGTCACTAATGGTTGGTTTTGAGTGGTATGAATGCACCATTCATCCCAAAACCAACTGTACTGGACCCAAGAATGGCATGTAACATGGAACACAGAGCTGCTTGCAAAAAACCCCACATCCCCATGTTGAATGGCCTCTTTCCCATTAGCTGTTGGATCGCTCAGTCCATAAAATGACATTAGGGCTTCTAATGTCCTGGCCCCACTGGTGGACCTTCTGATGGCACTGGTATTTCTGGCCACTGTGTGATACAGAGTGTTGGACTGGATGAGCCTTTGGCCTGATCCAACATTGGCATCTCTTATGTTCTTATGTTATGTTCTTATGTTCTTACCATATTGTGTGTTTTACTGTTCCTAACAGCTAATTGTGTAGACAAGGAGTTACTGATAAAAGTAGAGAGCTCAACACAGGGATGCCACTTCTAGCGGTAGTTCTATGTTGCACTTGATGAGTTGGGAGCCACTACTTCACTCGAATAAGGGCAGAACCTTCCTGCAGGGCAACCAGCCTCCTTCAGCATAAAGTGGCTCCAACCCAATGTGTTGTTCTATCTGCAGCTATGAGAGATATTAAGGTCTCTCTGTGGCTAGAAAATCATTTAGTACCAAATCACACCTCACCCAGTTTTAAGGATGCTTACATACGCAAATACCTAAAACTCTATGAGATATAATGCATCAATCCATGAGGCCTCTGAAAGCTAAGCACCATCTTAAAAACCGAAGATGAATCTGTGGTATATTTTCTATTTGTAGGATTTAAAGAAAGCAAATTCAAACATAAAGTGTGACTTTTCAACTGGCACAATTGGATCAGCTGGACTGAATTGATGGCAGGGTGGGTGCAACATTGAAATATCACTGAACCAACAAAACACCCCTGTTAAAGTCTTGTCTGAAGTCTGTGTTCCGAATGTCCATAGTTTTTAACATTACTGTATTATGTACACATTGATTTATATACTTACATGGAGAAAACTGACTTGAAACCATTGGCATTGAACTGTCTCTGTCCCATTCCATTGATGAAGGACAGCTACTAGTGTCCTGATGTGTAGCTTGAGGCTGGGCTAATCAACAAAATAATCACCTCATTATACGTTTTATTCCATTGAAAGGAAAGTAAGAGATCCTTAAATTAAGAGACAGAACAGGAATGAAACAGGTTGCCACAGAACAAATGCAATGTTCACTCCCTGGGGACTCTCATGGCACTTGACAGAGGATGTGAGTTTAAAGAACGGCTTCTCCTGGCAAAATTCAGGGTTCCTGTCAACACTGTCCTAGCTGCAAGGCTGCTGCTTTTCTGTGGGTGGGTCTGCTCTGCACAATTGAGGGGACATTTAAATTTACACATGAATTGTCCCCTTTTCACAGGTCGTAACCCAAAATTTACATCCCAACATTGTGTATTAAACATTTCCTTGGGTGGATAAATCATTACGATGGTATCCCAGCCACACTGTAGCTGTGCCTTGCATGGGTCTGGATAATATCTTAAGGGGTTCACAGAGAGGTGGCCATTGGGGAAGCATCAACAGCCCAGGTCTCTGTATTTTTAATGAGAAAAGTGGCAATTTAAATATGCTGTTTACGTAAAATATGTATGTTTTGTACTCAGCAGAGTGTATTGCAAAAAGCAGACCTGAATCTCTCCAGGATTGCAAGCCAGTGCCACTGTCTAGTAAGCATATGCCCTGATTTACCAAGCACCTACAGAGGAATTTTAAACTTGCCACTGTCTAGTAAGCATATGCCCTGATCTACCAAACACCTACAGACATAAACTTATTCAGAGGAGTTAAAATCACTCCAGTCAGTTGTTTGCAGGGTGGGGGTAACAAATCCATCTTCTTACTCCCCCTCCTGAACAGTTCACCAAAGGAATTTTAAACGTTTGGGGAAGATTCCCACATACAGTTCTGGAAAATGGACTGATAAACAGGAAAACATGCACAACACCCCTTGGGGATATGCCAGTGGAAGCCTTTTATGTGCCTAGATCAAGACAATACTTTTCTTTGCAGCCTGCATTTCCAGACAGAATTGTCAACAGGCCTGGAAAAAAATACCCAAGAAAGGTTGAATGGGATGTTATTTACTAGGTTATTTACTGATAAACAGGAAAACATGCACAACACCTGTTTGCTTGCCCAGTTCATCATCCCCTTGGGGATATGCCAGTGGAAGCCTTTTATGTCCCTAGATCAAGACAATACTTTTCTTCGTAGCCTGCATTTCCAGACAGATTTGTCAACAGGCCTGGAAAAAAATACCCTATCCCTTTAAGAGAGGTTGAATGGGATGTTATTTACTAGGTTATTTACTTCCACGTAATGAAAAGCTTCACCTGCCCCTTTCTAATAGATACATTAAGTCTCTATTAAAGGTACAGAATATTGTTCTTCAGGCCAGTTGGCAACCTTCTTTCTTGAAGGCTGTTGTACCTTCAAAGACCTGTTACCACCCTACACATGTGTTCGATTATGAGCCCTTCAGAGATAAATGTTTGTTCTGCCTATGCAGATTCTCTGTGTCTTACGCATAGCCTTGGACTGGGACAGGATGTAAAAATCAAAATACTTTTCTGAGTGTGGTTTTGGGGCATGATCAACAAAAAATTACAACTGTCATAAATGCAAGGTCCACCTAGATATTTTGCAATGCTGCCACTGTAGCTGTGTGTGGTTTTTTTAACCCCCATCACACATCTGCACTGTGGCCCAGTGGTTTAGGTTAGGCTTCCTCATCATGTTTTTACCTGTGAGATAAGAGAGTTTAAATCTCTTAGGCTGCAATCAACACACACTAAACAATCCACTTTCAGTGCATTTTCCAACTGGATTTTACTGTGTGAACTGGCAAAATCTAATTGGAAAGTGCATTGAAAGTGGATTGAAAGTGGGTTATTTAGTGTGTGTGATCACAGCCTTAGTCTCTCCAGCACTGTGCCTAAGGGAGAACTGGGGAGTTTGCTAAGAAACATTTCTTCCACTGGTTGGTACATTAGATTCCAGACTTATGTAGAAGCTTGAATTTAAAGACTGCATTACAATTACTGCTCAAGGGCCATGCAGGCAAGAGCAACACACTAGCCAAAGAAGAGATAAAGCTCTCTATAATAAGCTACCTACAAGAATTGCTGGAGGAGACAACCACGTGTTCTTCCACCTCCATCAGGATTTCACTGGTGCTGCTGGCTCCTGGAGGAGGGTCTGTGGCAAAGAGAAACTCAGTTCATTATTGAGACCAGAAGCCTATCTGAACAGGTAGGGTTGACAAACTTCCAAGTGGGGCCTGGAGATCTCCCAGTATTACAACTGATCTCCAGACTAGAGCAATCAATTTCCCTGCAGAAAATGGCAACTTTGGAGTGTGGACTCTCTGACATTATACCCCACTGAGTCCCTCCTCTCCCCAAACCCTGCTCTCCTCAGGCTCTACCTGAAATCTCCAGGAATCTCCCAACCTGGAGTTGTCAGCCCTTTAACAGATCATGGCATGTTATTACTATTTCACTGATCTGGGATCATCATAATTAAAACTACTGCAGCACAAAGACAGACAATAAAGCACGGCTTTGGCGCTAAAAGAGAGGTGGTGATTTGCCTAAAGCTACTTTGTGATCCCAGATCACCGCAGACTGTGACTGCAGCCATGAAATTAAAAGACGCCTGCTACTTGGGAGGAAAGCGATGGCGAACCTAAACAGCTTGATAAAAAGTAGAGACATCACCCTGCCAACAAAAGTCTGCATGGTCAAAGCAATGGTATTCCCAGTAGTCATGTATGGCTGCGAGAGTTGGACTATAAGGAAGGCCAAGCGCCGAAGAATAGATTATTTTGAACTATGGTGCTGGAGAACACTCTTGAGAGTCCCTTGGACTGCAAGAAGATCAAATCAGTCAATCCTAAAAGAAATCAACCCTGACTGTTCCCTGGAAGGCCAGATAATGAAACTGAAGCTCAAATACTTTGGTCACCAAATGAGAAGGGAGCACTCACTGGAGAAGACCCTGATGCTGGGAAAGATTGAAGGTCAAAGAAGACGGGGACGGCAAAGGATGAGATGGTTAGACAGTGTCAGAGATGCAACGAACATGAAATTGAGCAAACTTCAGAGGACAGCGGAAGACAGGAGGGCCTGGCGTGATCTCGTCCATGGGGTCGCGAAGAGTCGGGCTCGACTGTGCGACTGAACAACAACAACAACTTTGTGATTTCATGGTAGAGACAGGATTTGAACAGGGAAGATTCTGAGAGTTGATTCGCACATGATGACTAACCGTGATCCGGTGCTACAGGAATGAACATTATGCGAATGTACTCTCTCCTCCCCTCACACGTTCTAATTCCATTAGTTTCACACTGTTACATCTGAATTGATAAACCACGGTTTGGAGGCAAAACGCAAACCATTTTGTTAGTTGGATTCTGCAGCTTGTGCTAAACAAACACTGTGGTTCATGCTAAACAAGAAATAACTGATTGAAAGAGCTCACAGAGGGAGGGGAGAAAGGGAAAGTATGTATGCACAAGGTTTGTTCCTGTGCTGTCAATCTGTAGTTAGGCAGCAAGACCAAACCAGCCCTCAAAGAGTCTCCTATTCAAACCCTACCTCTGTCAAAAATTTAATGTGGCTTTAGGCAAGTCAGTCTTTCTCAGTCTGGAGACAGTAACACCAACTTACTTCAGAGGACTGTTGTGAGGCCCTGATCAGCAACTGGTGTTAAGATGGAAGTGGAAGGAGATGGGCCAGAGCCTCATAAACTGACTCCATAGTGGAGTGCCAGGAAGCCCCACTGCCACACCGTCTATTTTGACACACGTTTCTCTTGCCTCTGGATTGGCAACAGAGGGAGCAAGAAGCTGATACTTCACAGGGGACATTATGGTTCTGGGGCTTCCAGCTGGTGATCATTATTGCAAGGATCAATGAGATAATTTATGTAGAGTACTTTGGACTCATGATGCTATATAAACGCTAAGTATCATTCACCACTATCATCCACGTCCACAATGACTCACAAGTTCTTAAAATGGCCAAATATGGGGGGAAATGCTATCATCTCCCAGTACATGTAAATATGAAGGATGCCAACCAATTAAAATGTATTGATTACTCTTACGAATGCAAGAATTATTAGACAATGGGATAAACAGTTTAATGCTTGTTCATAATAAAAGGCTTCACTCATACTTTAACAAGAAGGGCATTTTTAAGGTGTGTTTTTTTCATTGCATGAACATACCAGGACAAAAATTACCCTGAAGAAATAAATGGATCTCCCTTAATTCACAGCCCCGCCAATTAATATTGATCTGTTAATCAACTAAAGCTTGAATTGGTTTCTCTATAGATTTAAGCTGGCATCTTTAATAAAGCTACTACAACACAAAGGGACACACATCATCCAGAGTTTGTTTGCCATTTAAAATAAAGTTGGGAGACAGGAACTCAAACCTTGATTCTTAGCAACCTCTTCTAAGGAGCCATATCTACCATTTGGATCACTCAGACCCAATTCTCTGTTTACAGGCACGGCAAACAACACATCCTGAAACCCTTCAAATATGGAATTCTCTGATTGGCTGTGATTGGTCCCATGACAGTTACTAGTGATATCAATTTTCCATACTGACTAAGAAGCTCAAGGCATGTAGATGTGGTAGTCTCATTTTATGTTCATACAACAGCCCTGTGTGGAACATTAACACTGGAGACAGGGGGTGGATCAAGGCTATCCAAAGTGGAATAGGAGTTTGAATCAGGTCTCTCCAAGTCCAACACACCACCCTCTACACCATGTTGGCAGACAGAAAGTTAATGCTTCAGGAACAGTAGATTGCTACAGCTACCTAATAAGTTAATGACTGGTAAGATTTGAATGATGGATTTCCTGGCTTGTAATTCCAATCCTATCCATGTTTACTCATAATCAATTCCCTCCAAGTTCTAGTGAACAAACTCCTGAATATGCATCAGATTACAGAACTGAATGGTCTTGAAGCCCCCTGGGTAAACCAACTCAAATTGTGCATGTGCATGCTAACACATAATGTTATCATTGTAAAGATTCGCAAAATGAAGCAAAATTCAATAAATCAAAACTCAATACCTGTAATTGTGTTGTAAGCATGAGGGGCAAAAATAGGAGAATTCTCCATCTCATGTTCAGCTTTCTTTTCTTTTTTTCCTTCTCAAAATATCTGACAGATCACTGTAGTTGGGCAGAATGTGTGACTGGTTCTGATCCACCCAGGCAGTTTTTATATTCTTAATACTTCTCCCCAATCCAAAAGCTGCTTTATATCTTTAGTACTGTATAGTGTTCAGCTTTGTCAATATATGGCTGTCTTTGACAAAAAGGTCACATTCATCTCTCACCCACCTTGTAGCATCTGCTTGGAATACTTCCCCAACAATGGCATTTTCAATGATCTTTTGAGCTTTTTTACGGCACATGCAATATTATTGATCTTCTGAACATCCAGTGTAACTTCATCAACTGCAGCAGAAGAACCCACGCAAGCTTCTTGTTCTGGTGAGACATGCTAAAAAAAAATCAAAGAAATAACAAACAACTAGCAACAGTTCCAACAAAGATTTCAGACGATGGTGTATTTAGAAAGATTCAGATTCAGGGTGCAACACTGAAATTTCATAAATAGGGGGAAACCCTCTCTTTACATAAGTTTGCCATGGGCTGTCCAAACCCTTCCAGAGAACAGTAATAGCATTAACATGATCAAATTAAAGAAGTCTAGTATAAATTAACTTGACCTGGATAGCCTGAACTCATCAGATCTTGCTGTGTATTTAGTCCTGTATTGTCATCAGGAAGCAGCAGCTACAATATAGCTGCAAGTCCCTATGGTGAACTTGTGTAATTTGTAATGTCTAATTAGGCTCTCAGAATGTTAAATATCTGCTAAACTGGGCCCCCAAACAGTGATTCTCAAATCCATGAACGGTATATGTGTATACATAGCAGCACACAGGTGAAGGGCTGGAAAGAAAAATGATTTAAGCAGTGCTTTACAGGCTTGTGCTCAGTGGTAGTACAACAGAACTAAAGGAATAAGCCATTTGCACACAACACTGACCTCCTCCGCATAGGCAGTTTTCAGATTGCCCCAATTTTCCATTTTCATTTCCCTATTTTACCTTTTTTTCCCTCCTTGTGTCCAGACAACTTCATTAACATCCCTGAGCCATCCTGGTTTTTCCTTGTTCCCCCCCATTCTTTCCTAAATGAGTTTTTCCTGTACTTCTCCCCCCACCTCTTGCGGAATGAATTTGCTAGATAGCCTCTTGTTTGAAATGTGAAGTTTTTTTCTGTCTCATGGGTTGCCACCCAAACCTGGGCAGCAATGTTTTTTTTAAATTTGCATGCTAGTGTTTCAGAATTGGAAGGCGTCTGCACTGAAACAAAAGTCCAGTCCCATTGGGAGGCCTGACACCAGCAGCCAATCACTGCCTTCCTTCCCATTCCTTCATTCATACACAAGAGCAGATTCTAGCATGTTTCTGGGCACCATTTTCAAATACATTCTGCAGTGCGCTGGGCTACCTTGAAAACACACATTTGAAGGAAACAAGCTGTTGTGAAATACATACTGATGCAAGTCAGGAAAAGGAACTCAAAATTTTGGGGGTGAGCCAGTGAGAGAGAATGTTCAAATGCAGGAAAAGAGGTAACCAAAAAGGGGTGTGATGCATACACCAGGGATGACTCTCAGTTGTGGTGGGTGGGAAATGTACTCATAAGGGGATTTCTCAGCCCCTGGAGGCTGCTGAAGAGTTGCAATGCTTCAGCACATGTGCAAAAGAAAAAAAAGGGGGGGAAAGGGAAACCAGTCCACAATGTGAATGTGAACAGGTGGAATACTGACAACGAGGGGGAAAAACGAATAAAACGTGTGTATTGATTGCTTCAATAGCACAATAATTGGAACCACAACATAAATGAAAACCCAGAAGGTGGCTGCAGTCTGGAAAATGCTATAAACTCTGGGTGGCAGCTTTTAAAGAGTCATTCAACTGAATATGATATAGGAGAACTGCCCCAAGTTTGTTTATGCAGTACTAAGCATGCCTAGGATTTTTGACTAATGGCCAGATTCCGTGCAAGTTTACTCAGAAGCCAACCACAGTTCAGTGGATCAGTTGGTCTGAATTCCAGCTAAGAAGGCATAAGATCGTACTGTTCACTAAAGCAGCTTTCAACCGGGTTGTTTTTTTCCTGCCAAGACGAACCTCGAAAGTCCTCCAACTAAAGGGCTCCTCATTCCTCCCTCATGTCTTTATGTCTTTGTTTACATATTACTTTGTTTCATTAAAATGGTTTAAATTGATAAATGGTTTGAACTGGTATTTTTCTAAGCTGCTTTGGGGGCCCACTAGGGAGCAAAGCAGCATGGAAAAATACTGTAAATAAATAAATATAATCAATAGTTTAATTGTGGGTTGAAGGCAAGAGAACAAAGTAGGTTGTTGTTTCATCTGATTTGCACACTGTAACAAACTAACTGCTTGGATCCTGCAGAGAATTTCTGCAGGGGGGGGGGGCTTTGCACTGCTTCCCCCCCACCTACTCGCTGCAAACCTCTTTCATGCTGTTCTTGGGGATCCTTTGTCCCCCAGGATCTTCATTTCTGAGTGCAGTGGGAGGAAGAAGGCAAGGAAGTTGTTTTTCCAAGGGTCATTTCTGCTGCAGCAAACCACAACTGGTAGAGCCAAAGGGTTTTGTTTTTACCTTCAGCAGTTCTTCAGAGTTATCTTGCAACTCTAAAAGCTTGTCGTTTCTTGCTGTCAGCATCCGAACCACTGCATCCGTTTTTTGTTCAGCCACTCTACATTCTTGGTCAAGAACTTCCAGCACCATTTGCTCCTGCTCATTAATGTACTTCTTCATGACAGTGAAGTCTTCTGTAATTGTGGTTTTGATCTGAGATACATAATCCTATGGGAAAGTGAAGGTGATTGAGGTTGGTAAGTCTGAATAAACACTCGAAACTTTCAAATTTGTCTCCTCCCCCTGGTGGTTTAACAATTTCTGCACAACTTTTCCTCATTTGTGTTCCATCACTGATGGGAACACTCAGCACCCTAAGGGGGTTTCTGTAACTTCAAAACTAAAAATCCCTAGAAAACAACTTCAGCTATCTCACAGTCAGCTCCTTCCCTTCATCTTTTCTTACTGGATCATGCATAGGAAACCACAGCCATCTGTTTGCACTGGTTGTACCAGCACTTTATGCAATTGTTTTATTATGAATTTTATGGTATTTATTGATTTTATTGTATTTTAACTTATGTAAGCCACCTTGAGCCAGTTTTCACCGGCAAGGCGGGGTATAAATTGGAAATAAAAAAAAATCTGCTGCCTCTTTCTCACGGAGCAAAAGCAGAAATCTAGTGGCTTCTTAAAAGGTTAACATTTTATTCCAGCATGCACTTTTATGGACTAGAGTCTACCTCTTCACATGTAATCACTATGTTGCATAGGGTATGAAGCTGCAGGTTTTGCTAAGACAGTTAACACTTACAGGTTCCAACTATGTTTTCCTGTGGCCTCCCCAGATCCAGATGATCAGATGTTCATCATGATTTCCATGCTGGGAACTTAATTCCCAGGTGTACAGGTCCCCATGCACTTGTGAATTAAACTCCCAGCATGGAACTCACGATTCAGATCTAATCGTGCATACCTGAAGACACAAGGACACATAACACATAGGTAGGCCTACAGTGAGATTTAAATTCCAAATCCCTGTTTAATCCATAGGAGAAAGGAGACCATATGAAACCTCTTAAGGGATTCCAGTCCAGCTGCTTCCCACTGGAGTCTCCGCTGAAGTGCTTTTGCTAAAGACTGGTAAATTTCAGCCCAGCATGAGTGTCCTGGGAGACTGAACTTTTCTCCCACTGGTTTCTGAATATCGTGATTCTTAATGTCAGATCTGCATACATTTATTCTTCTGAATAGTTGATATATAATAGCATATATCACACTGGAGAATGCACAAATGGATGAATCCAGATGGTACTGCTAATGTTATTGGGTCCTATAATAACACTGCTATAATAAAATTGGCATCCAGGTTTGCTGCAGGGTTTGTGTCTCTGTTCGGTAGACTGCTGTTCATGGTAAGAAGTTGTTTTAGGTTAGGAGGCTATAAGCACCGGCCTTGGATGATAGTAAGCAAAGCAAAGCCTCCCTCCCAAGGCCTGTGCTTACAAACAGCCCCACAACCTAAAACTGTTTCTTACCCTCGCCCCACCTGTGCCCAGGCCCAGAGCAGCTAATGCTTCATCATTCCCCAGGTGTCTTTAAATGCACCAGGGCAAGCTGAGAGTTCAGGATGCCCTATCAAGCATGTGAATTGAACAAGGTTTAGTTGGTGGTGGAAGCTACCACCCTCATCCCCAAATCTGTTGCCCAAGGCCGTTGCCTCACCTCACCTCACTTAGCAAGCCCTAACTAGCCTGAACTCTTCACACCCCTCCATGTCAATACTTTACAGATTCCTCTGGTCCAGTCTGGGTCAACCATAAGGACTTCCAATCACACATGTGCGGCAGGTGTGCCAAGGTCGGACTTGGAACAGGAACTCCGCTTCCACGAAGGCAGGGGCTAAGCCTCCCTCCCACACCATTTTCCTGACCTGAAACTGCCCCGGGTGGCTGCTATTTGCTCTGTTGGGGAAAGTTACACAAAACCTATCAGCCCCCTGCAGAACACATACTGACTTCTTAGGGCTATTTCAGGTAGGGAAAATGGTGGCAGTGGGGATAAGACCTCATAGAATCATAGAGCCGGAAGGGGCCATACAGGCCCATCTAGGCCAACCCCCTGCTCAACGCAGGATCAGCCTAGAGCATCCCTGACAAGTGTTTGTCCAGCTGCTGCTAAAGACTGCCAGTGAGGGGGAGCTCACCACCTCCCTAGGCAGCTGATTCCACTGTTGCACAACTCTTACTCTAAAAAGTTTTTCCTAATATCCAGCGGGTACCTTCCCGCCCTTAATTTAAACCCATTATTGCAAGTCCTATCCTCAGCTGCCAACAGGAACAGCTCCCTGCCCTCCTCAAAGTGACAGCCCTTCAAATAGTTCAAGAGAGCAATCAGGTCCCCCCCTCAACCTCCTCTTCTCCAGACTAAACATTCCCAAGTCCCTCAGCCTTTCCTCATAGGGCTTGGTCTCCAGGCCCCGACCATCCTTGTCGCTCTTCTCTGCATGTGCTCCATTCTGTCCACATCATTTTTAAAGTAAGGTCCTTGCTGCAATCCTGATCCAACACACCTGGGAACTGAGCTGCCAGCAGCAAACTCAAAGCACATTTCTGACCTGAGGACTTTGTGATGTGTAGTTAGGGCCTTTGCCTTCTATTTGCAGACTAACATTACAAAGCCCAAGTACAAACTTCACTACTGCAATACTCTCTACATGGGGCTGCCCTTGTCCCAAATCCGGAAGCTGCAGCTGGTGCAAAATGCAGCAGCCAGGCTGTTGATGGGCCTCGCCATACGAGAGCACATACAGCCTGTGTTGAAGGCATTGCACTGGCTGTCAACAGCATACCAGATTCGCTTCAAGGTGCTGGTTTTGACCTTTAAAGCCTTTGGGGACCTTTAAATGTTTGGGGGCCTGTCTACCTGACGGACGGCCTTTCCCCAAATATCCCCCAGAGAGCACTGAGGTCACGGTTGCAAAATCGCCTGACTCTCCCTGGCCCAAAAGACGCCAGCTTTTTAAAGGGATTTTAATATTTTTATTGTTTTATTTGTATTGGTCTGTCGGCTGTTTCCTGTAAGCCACCCAGAGCTTGTTCACAGGGTGGCCGGGGTATAAATATAAATAAATAAATAAGCTTGGCCATCACCAGAGCGAGGGCCTTCTCAGTGGCGGCTCCACACTGATGGAATGAGCTCCTGGAAGACCTGTTACAGTTCCGCAGGGCCTGTAAACCAGAGCTCTTCCACCAGGCCTTCAATTAGGAGCCGCCACTGATGAATGAGCTATTAACAACTGGACTATTATGGCCCCCATGCTGCTGGCATTCAAAACAACTTCGGACACCGTCCTAGCTTCATCGGACCACCTCACAGAAATTCGCCATCTGTACTCAACTACACTTTATGTAATTTATTTGTAATTTGAAATTTTATAATATTGTTTTATTGTGTTTTATTGTATTTTAAACTGTTGTATGCCGCCTTGAGCCTGCCTTGTGCAGGCAAGGCGGGATAGAAAACGAAATAAATAAATACTTGGTTCTATGAAGAATATAACTGGCTGTCTTGATGTATGGGTGGAAGGAAGATAAAACATGTAAGTTTTAGGGCAAATTTTCCCAGAGAGACCAAACAGCAGCTTGAATGATGGAAAATGAAATCTCCCCAGGGCTATTTTTGGGCAGGAATGAACAGCAACTGAGTTCCGGCTGGCTTGAGAGTTGGCCACGCCCACTGCAGCCAAAACCTCTCTGTGCGTGGCTACAGATGGAAGGGCTGGAGAGCAACCCTCCCCGGCCACTCTGAGGTGGGCGGGCCAGGGGGGACACTGGAAGGATTGGGGAGGCATTTAAATTCCTCCTTGTGCCTTCCCTGGCCTGTCCAAAGGCCAGCTTGCCCAGGCAAGCCAAGAGAAGGCATGGGGATGTGGCCTAATATGGTAATGAGCTGTGCTGTCAGGGGTGCAGCCTAATATGCTAATGAGTTTCTGCTGTTGGGTGTGGCCTATTATGCTAATGAGTTCCTGCTGGGCTTTTTCTACAAAAAAAGCCCTGAATCTCCCTATGACCTACCACAATAGCAGGGAGGTGGGTATGTGAGAGGGGGGAAAGAGAGAGGACTATGACTAAACAACCCCACCATAAAGCAGCTACGGTCTACACTGCAGAAATCAGTAGAAACCAAATTAGTCATACCAGTTTTAAGTACCAACCTTCATTTCAGTCCTGTCCTTCCCCATGTTGGCGATTGCATCGCACACCACAGTGACTTGTGCAGGGATTTCGCTTATTCTCACCTCATCCTGAAAAGGTAAAAATGTATAAATCTTTACTCATCAGTCTTTACACATTTATTTGGAATCCCTTTCAATTTCACTGGAGATTACTTCCAAAGAGACGTGCACAGGTCATTCATGCGACTGCCACATATTAAAAATACTACAGGATCAGGCAATAAGTGATAAGTGTTTAAACATTAAAAATATTCTATAATGCTTAAACCAACAATGGCCAACGTTTCTAGATGGGAGTGAAGAAATGTCAGACTACCTCCAGCCTAAAAGCTAAGGGGCCAGACCCTCCTGGCCTCTTTGCCCTCCTGCCACTTGATGAGGGACAGGTCCAACTCTTCTCCCCAGGCTGAAGCAATAGAGAAAAGAGCGGTCACTGCAGCAGATCTTTGCGATGTCTTTCAAAAGGAGTGGCAATTCCAGAAAGTGCCTCTCTGGCTCAGCTGCTTTTGACATGGTTAGTACCAGTTCTCATGTGGCTTCCCTTAGGGGCAGTGCCATCTAGGGCAAAGCTAGTACAAGAGAGATTTAGACATTGCTTTCAGCCTGGCAGACACCCTTCCGTTCAGGAAATGTGTCACTGAAGTTGCCTCCAGCTCCTGAAAGAAGGAATCCTAGGCCCCGTTCACACGAGGGGATTTGGGCCAGTTGCGGGCCAGTTCGGGGGCGGATCAAAGCAGCGCGATCACACCAGAACATCTGGGAAGCGTCCTGCTTCGGTGCCCGAACTGGCCCAAATCCGCCCTGACCCGCCCCAAACTGAACCACCTACCTTGGGTGGTTCAACTCGCTGGGGCGCTTCAAGCCGGGCGTGTGATAGCCGGCGCTTCCTTGCGCCGGCTCAACCCCAGCCCGGAGCCGAACTGCGCATGCTCCGACATGCGCAGATCGGCCGGCTCCCGGTTAGAGCCGTCTTTTCTCTCCGGCGTTTGATCGCGCCGGGGAGAAAAGGCGGCTCGGCCGGGGGATCCGGGGGATCCCGCCGAGCCGTATCAACGTTGGCGCGGCTTTTAAAAGCCGCGCTTTAAAGGGCTTTTCCCCTGCCGTGTGGCAGGGGCCCTAGTAAGGGAAAAGGCAATGTGTTACTTTCTTCCCAGCAGCAACACTTCATGATTGGAGTGCCAGGAAAATAAAGACAACTGGCTTTCTCCCACTCCCAATAATCACTGATGCAACATAGCTAGTCCCACCAGAACTACTACCACATGCTGCCCTGACCCGTGCCCATCATGGCTAATTAAAGCCTGCCGTGATGGGTTACATGGCACCCTAAGGGATATTATCAACAAGTCCCTCACAGAGGGACTGTTTCCTGGAGTGCTCAAGGAAACGGTAGTGTGTCCTCTCTTGAAGAAACCATCTCTGGAGCCAGCCGAATTGACTAGCTGTCAGACGGTTTTCAATTTGCCCTATTTGGGCAAATTAACAGAGGGCCATGGCAATTTAGCTACAGAGCTTTTTGGATGACGCTTCTGTATAGAAATATTGCTTCTATATTCACATGCCTTTTCCTGTGATGTCTTTTGATAACATGCTGTGTCTTGTTTCCTGTTGCAAGCCAAATGGTGAGGCCACATGGCCTCAATAGCCATGCCATAAACCCACATTCTTTCACACTTTCATGCCAAAAGCCAGACCTCATGGCTACACTTTCTGGCCCACTTGAGACCAGTCATGTACACAATGAATTAGCTGGAGTTTGGGTCATCTGACTGCAGGCAGGGTCTCCAAACTTCTAGCCAATCCCACAAATCTGATGTTAGCAACCATGGCAACCAACAATTGGGCACACCCATGCCCACTCGCAATTGGCTGATGGCCACATCTAATTTGTGACTGGAATTGGGGTATAATTGTTTGATCCCTATGGGAGTGAGCTCTCTTGCTCGTGTTCTCCCTTCCTCCTCTGGTCATTGTCTGTTTTATTGCACCTGAAATGCTGCCTCTTGAGAGACAAAGAGTTGCTTTGTGAACTGGAGCACAAGGTTGTGCAACGATGGGATTTCCCTTCAAAATCCCTTGGACTATCCTGGACTGTGGATGTTCTGACTTGGTAACTATGAATCATTAATGTTTAGTTAAAGCAAACAACCCTAGCCTTTGTTATTTTTGTAATCTCTGGTAGTCTATGCTAAGATCTGTACTGAATAAAGATCCTTCTTATTGCTAAATTGTTTTTGACGTTGTAACTGAATTCCAAGTCTAAGCCTGGTGCCTAACCCTGACCACATATGCTACCTTGGTTAGAGTAAAATTGTGCATCTCTGGATTGAGTTGCTAATGTGTTCTGTCCCAGATGCCAACTAAGGGTTTGAATCTCTCCCTTAGGAAAGGCAGGGACTATTGAAGAGAGATTCTGGTGGCATTTTGTTCTGAAAACCAGAGAGGATATAGACCATCTCGTGGTTTGTTGTTTAATGTACTGAAAAGTACAGGATTCCCTCTCATCCCTGGACTGGCTTGGGTGGGCTAATCCTGTACACTTCCATTTTAGATCCCTCCAGTTTTCGCACGGGCCATGGGACGGAGACAGCACTGGTCGCCCTCACGGATGATTTCCGGAGGCATCTGGATCAGGGTGGTTTGGTTGGTACTGTTGTTGTTGGACCTGTCGGTGGCATTCGACACAGTCGACCATCAGTTACTGACCCACTGCCTCGCCAACATAGGAGTTCAGGGGCTTGCCTTGCAATGGCTTGCCTCCTTTCTCCATGGTCAGGGACAAAGGGTAGCACTAGGGGAACAGCTCTCGCAGAGGTACCCACTAGAGTGTGGAGCGCCTCAAGGGGCGATGCTTTCCCCGATGCTATTTAACATCTACATGCGCCCCCTTGCCCAGATTGTCCGGAGTCATGGGCTGGGATGTCACCAGTATGCGGATGACACCCAGCTCTATCTGATGTTGGGTGGTCAGTCTGGCTCTAGTCAGGAAGATCTAGACTGGGCGTTACAAGCCGTGGCTGGTTGGCTTAGACTGAGCCAATTGAAGTTGAATCCGAAGGAGATGGGGGTCCTGTGCTTGAGTTGGGGTGGTCCGGGGGTAGGGATCCCACTCCCGACCTTCGATGGAGCACCATTGGTGCCAGCACGAGAGATTAGGAGCTTGGGAGTACTCTTGGATGCCTCCTTAACAATGGAGGCCCAGGTAGCAGCCACTGCCAGGTCAGCCTTTGACCATCTTCGGCTGATCAGGCAGTTGGTTCCCTTCCTCGAATACAACAACTTAGCAACGGTGATCCATGCAATGGTCACCTCGAGATTAAACTACTGTAATGCTCTCTACATGGGGCTGTCCTTGTCGCAAATCCGGAAGCTGCAGCTAGTGCAGAATGCTGCAGCTAGACTACTGATGGGCCTCCCTAAGATGGAGCCCATTGAGCCTGTCCTGAAGGCATTGCAATGGCTGCCGATAGCATACCGAATACGCTTCAAGGTGCTGGTTCTTACCTTTAAAGCCCTTTATGGCCAGGGTTCTACATACCTGAGAGACTGCCTTTCCCCATATACACCCCAGAGAGCACTATGGTCAGGGTCACAAAATCAACTGGCCCTCCCAGGCCCCAGGGACGCCAGGCTGGTTGCAACCAGGGCCAGGGCTTTTTCAGTGGTGGCTACATGCTGGTGGAATGAGCTCCCAGAAGAGATCAGGGCCCTTTGGGACCTTCCACAGTTCTGCAGGGTCTGCAAGACGGAGCTCTTCCACCAGGCTTTTAACCAGGACCCGCCACCATCATCAATAACAACTGAAATCCATAGAGCTTGGTCCTGGTTTGCGCCCAACAGCCTGTGCTCACCGATATATTGAGAAGACCAGCGAGCGGAACACTCAGATACATTATGGATTGCACCCATGTGGCTATGTCATCTTTATGACACCAAATAACAACATTGCTAGCACTTTAATACTATATTGTTTTAACGAACTGTTATGTCTTATGGTAATTTGTTTGTTTTATGATGTTTTGTGGTTAATTATGTATTCGCTTTTTGTAAGCCGCCCTGAGCCTGCGTAGGCGGGGAGGGTGGGGTACAGATCGGGAAATTAAATAAATAAATAAAATAAATTATCAAATGACAATCATGTATTCTCTGGGTAATAAGCAATTGCCCTGATGGTGGGGGAAAGTGCTCTCAAGTCACTGCCAACTTATGGCGACCATGGAGAGTTTTCTAGGCAAGAGTTGTTCAGAAGTGGTTGGCCATTGCCTTCCTCTGCAGAGAGACCCTGGTATTCCTTGTGGTCTGCTATCCAAATACGAACTAGGGCCAACCCTGCGTAGCTTCCAAGTTCTGATGAGGTGAGGCTAGCCTGGGCCCTCCAAGTTATACACTGGGGAGGGGTGGGGATCAGCAGCTGAAATGTTGTGGCTGTATCATGATGAGAGCCCATGAAAAGCTGGGAAGCTCAGAGTTTAGCCCACGGAACAAACGTTGTTGTTCTTTCATGGTTCGCCTCCCTCATTTTTGCTCCCATGGGACGCAGCAGTAGGGTGGCTTCAAGTTAAAAGAAGGGGGAAAGGGCATTTGCTCCTAAAATGGAGTTCAAAAGGTAAACGTTTCCCTTGCTCGAGACATCCATCTAAATCCTACTGACGTCAATGAACTTAGAAAAGTGTGCCTCTGCTTATCATAAAATTTGAGTCCAGTAGCACTTTAAAGACCAGCAAAATTTTCCAGGGTATAAGCTTTTGTAAGTAAAGGCTTATGGAGCTGCGGTGGCTCAAGTGGTTAAGACGCTGAACTGCAGGCTGTGGAAGGTCAGTAGTTCAGCAGTTTGAGACCCAGGGTGCCGCATGACGGAGTGAGCTCCTGTCTCTAGTTCCAGCTCCTGCCAACCTAGCAGTTCGAAAGCAAGAAATTGCAAGTAGATAAATAGGTACCACTTTGGTGGGAAGGTAACAGCGTTCCGTGCGCCTTGGTTTTTAGTCATGCCGGCCACATGACCACGGAAACGTCTTCGGACAGCGCTGGCTCTTCGGCTTTGAAACGGAGATGAGCACCGCAACCCTAGAGTCGGATTCGACTGGCTTTCGAGCAAGGGAACCTTTACCTTTTTAAGTAAAGGCTTACTTTGTCAGACAACAGATATCTGTTGGAAGTGAGCTTTGACTCATGAAAGTTTATCTTCCGGAAACTTTTGTTGGTCTTTAACATGTTACCAGATATGAATTCTGTTCTCCTACTACAGACTAACATGGCTACCTACCTGAAACCATCAGTTTATGATGCCACAGTGTTTTTTCCAATTGCCTCCCCCAAATTTCTTTTCTCCCCAAAGGGAAAAAGATACAGGAGAAATGTTTCAACTGCTATTCACACTCAAATCAGACTAATTTCCTAATTATTAGGTCATAATGGAAATGAGTAAATCTTTAAAAGTTGCATAGTAGACCAGGTAATTCAGAAATATTATCTAGAAAGTGAGCAAGGGCTCTCTGCACTTGCACAAACGGTCACTTAGAGCATTACAATATACAGTGGCTTCCTCTGTGAGTGCAATTGTCCTTGGACTGTTGTTTTAATGCCATTCATCAAATTGGTAACCAGTCCAGACACACAAGTATCAGAGCCACATTTAGGGATCAGCTAGATAGTTTAGGACCTCTAAATAGGGGGGGGGGAAGCTAAATTTCCCTCCGCTTCAGCCAGGATAACACACATAAGAAGTAGATGTTAACTAAATTCTGATTTTTCTTTTGAGCCCTCACCTTCATACATGCAACAATTTTTATTATATATATATTTTTGCAGTTACCTCACAGCTGACTTATGGAGACCCCATCAGGAAAAGCCGGTTTTCAAGGCAAGAACCGTCCAGAGGTGGTTTGCCTTTGCCTACCTCTGCATAGCGACCCTGGACTTCCTTGGTGGTCTCCCACCCAAGTGCTAACCAGGGCCGTCCCTGTTTAGCTTCCAAGATCTGACTACTCTGGACTATCCAGATGTTCATATTTACATTTTCAGTGAAAATACATTTTAGGAGAGAATCATAATAATATTATACCGTTTTCCTCGCACAATAACGTATCATTCCAAACAGACATACTTTAGAGCCTCAACCAACCAGTCATGGCTCACGAGCCTGACACCCGCCGCTTGCCCCTACCCGCACCTGCGTCGCTCGCTCACTTGCGGCGGGCTGCTGGGAGGAGCGCGCCGGGGGAGGCGGCCTCGCCCGAGGAAGTGCCCCGTCGGAGGCCGCGCGGCGGTATTGCTCCAGCAGCAGCTCCAGCAAGACGTTGCGCTCGGGCAGCCTCTTGAGGAAGGCGCGATGGCAGTAGGGGCAGCTGCGCTCTCGGCCCTCCCGCGCCTTGGCCTCCGCCCACTGTCGCAGGCAGCCCAGGCAGAAGCTGTGGCCGCACAGCAGCGTGGCCGGGCTAGTCAGCAGCTCCAGGCAGATGGAGCATCGCAGGTCGTCGGCTTTCAGCCACACGGCCACTTGCTGGCCTCCTTCGGCCGAGGAAGCCATGGCCCTGGCCGTCTGCCGGAGCGGAGGGAAGCTCCCGGGAGGAGGAGGAGGGCGGCATCCCCGGGCTCGACGCGCCCGCCCCCTGGGCCGGCCTCGGCTTGTGCTCGCCGAGGCGGACTCTTCCTCGGGGGCAGCGAAGGGCCACCGGCCCTGCAGCCCGGGGAGGGACGACTGCATCGAGAGCAGCAGCGCTGCAGCCGCTGGCCTTCTTGCGTGCGGTGCCGCGGCGAGGTTGGAAACGATGCAGAGTTTAAACGTGAAACGCTTCCGCCTCTTGCCTCGATAACTACATGGGAAAAATAAAAGGTGCTGGAGCTCGGCTTGGTTGCCTGGGACGCTTTTCCCCCGTTCACGGAGAAGGGGTTGTTTCGTTGGTTACCTATTTCTTTTTTAAGATGTATTTTTACTTTTTAGAAAACAAAGGAAAGATGTGAAGGGGATACAGAAATGAAAAATGGGTTGCCTATCGTGATGATGTATATAAAAATAATTATGTAACACAGGGTGTATAAAAGAAAAAATGTTTCTACGTTTCTCCCCAACACCCCCTTCATTATAATTGTTTAAACGCTATCTATAAAATATAGTAATACTTCTGGCTGGGGTACATTTATATTCAACATTTTGGATTTCAAATTCCATAACTGATCTGTTTTACATTTACATTATTGATTTCATCTTTACTACAGATTCAGTATTATATATTTTTGCCACCTCCACCAACTCAGTGTAACTTTTAACAATAAGTAATATATCAGAGTACAGAAAGAAAATCTGTAATATATCTCATAACTGGGTAGAGGATATATCTGCTCAGGATTAATTTCTTTATACATTTATATTCAATATGTTACCTTTAAAACTTATTCTTGTTCTGCTTCTACATTTCAATACATTTGTGTACACATTTTGAACTACTCATTCTAGATTTGTCTCCTGCTTGCATAATACTCCATCTCTCCTCAAATTTCGTGATTGATATATTTATCAGATAAAGTGTTAATTTTGCCATTACTGCATATTTGGTGAGTTTATTTTCCCATTCTTCTAGGCGGGGGCAAACCTCTAGTTTCCATTTTTGCTGTGTAGATAATTCTAACCACTGTCACCATGTATTTGAATATTTCTTCCAGAATTTTTGGTAATTTATTAGGCAGTATACCTAATAACATATTCTTAGTTTCCATAGGGAATTAAAATTTTAATACATTTTTCCATGTATTTCCTTCCAATTTTTTTTTTTTTGCCTTTTTTACAAGTCTACCACATATGAAAAAAGTTCCATCTGTGTCTTGGTATTTCCAGCATTTTTCTTTGTAGGTTTTGTCTGCTTTCTCAGTGTAATTTGGGGTTATATACCATCTAAAAATATTTTGCACCAGTTTTCTCTTAATGCTTGGCTGGCTGTAAACTTGATTTCTTTTCCCCATAAGCATTCCCATTGATCCATAGGTATCAATTCTCTAAAATTCTGCATCCATTTGATCATACATTTTTTCACAGGCTGAGGGAGGTTCTGGGGTCAGGCTGCAGATGGGGGGGAGAGGAAAGCTCCTACCCTACCACAAATTTTGTTAGTCTTTAAGGTGCTACTGGACTCTCACAGAAACTTGGAGGGCAAGAAGCCCTGCACCATTGAGTCCTCTCTTCTTGTTCCCACTGCACACTTGGGAAAAGCAAAAACTTCTTTTTAAAGCTTCTAGCTCTGGTGATGGGGGGGGGGAGTGTGACATAGCTCCTTGCTTCAGCCAGGGGGTGTGGCTGTAATGGGGGGGGAGGAAGGGCAAGCACTACTTTGTCCTGTTGGATTCTGGCACACCCTTCCCTCCAGCCACCACATAGGAAGACCAGCTGGGGCAGGGGCCAGCCAGCATACATGAGGGTTTTTTAAAAAAATTATTTCAGTCCCCCCTCCCTGACTTTTTATAAGGCCTCCCAGTGTAAAAAATCCTGGCTACAGGCCTGATCCACAGTGGCAACAGAGCATGCAGAAGTTTTTGCCACACTTCCCTTGCCTTGTCAAAACAAACACCTGTCTTACCGTTTTTGTTGAGGAGTTGCCATGAGAAATGTGCAGCCTATACCTTTGTACCTTTCTTCTTATAACTCCACAACCAAAAGAGCTGGAGACTTAAAGTGAAACCTGGGAACTAGAACACTGTCACAATAGACCATTATAATGATATAACTATTATGTATTTTTGTAAAAAGCCCTCCGGTATACAGTGGGTGGGGTGGCCACTGCAGGGATCAAGGCAAGGCCAATGGTGCTGATGTGGGAGGAAGCTTAGTTTGTAAGTAGCCTTGGACAGGTTCCCCGGAGAGGTGGCACAAAAGATTTCTAAATAAATATAAGAATCCTCAAGTGAGAATCAGCCATGGGCAACTTTAAGCTAAACAGAGCAATGGCCAGAGAAGAGGGTGCTGAGCACTTTTTGTTCTGGCTGTTTTTCTCCTCAAAATTGAACCTCTGTACTCCAGACTCCCCTGCCATTCCTCTGTTCAGCTTGCAAGCCATCACTTGATGTTGCAGCCATCCAGTGACAAATTCTCATTTGCAAGCATGGTTCTGATGGAGAAGAAACATACCTTGAGCTGACTCAGAAGACATCCAGCTGACAGTTTGAGATTCTGGGATCCCCTGGCTTCTTGATCATCTCTGCAGAAGAGTTCCAACAGCTCCTGGCCATTTTCAGGCTCCCTTCCTTCTGCTCTTAGGCTCTCCTTAATCTGCTGGACAATTTCTGTTATGTTGGCCAGTGATCTGTTTTCCACCAGGTTATTCTGACACAACTCCTGCCTGCATGTGGGACAGGAGGCCTTGGCCCCTTTCTGCTTGCAGTGCTGTGTGATGCATTCTTTGCAGAAGCTGTGAGAGCATTTTTTGACTGATACAGGGTGCTTAAAATATTCCAGACAAAGGCAACAGCTCAGTTCATCTTGCAGATTTTTAAAAGGATCTGCTGCAGTAGCCATGGTCTCCGGGAGACCGAGATCCAGATGACTTTCAGTTTCTTTTATTTTGTTTTAGAAATGTTTCCGTATTTGGAACAGGGGAGGCGGGGTTTGTTTTTCTGACCCTCTGATGCCTTAAGACTGCCATGAGAGTAAGCCAGCTGTGTTTCTTTAATGAACAAATAAACATATTTCTTAAAAGATACATGCATGTGCACGCTTCACAACCAGAGGCTTCTGGCAGTGGTAACTTTAGCTTATAAGCAGATTGGAACAAAGTTGTTTTCAGGCTCTGCGAGAGCAGGGTCACCGAGCATTCTAGATATTTGGAAGATGCGTTTCCTTTGACTTCAGTTTGCGGGCTGTGTGAGTGGAACCTGATTTCAGCATTTCAGCAGACCACAAGGCTCATAGTATGAGGAGTGAATCATAGGTTCTCAAGGATACAGACGAAGATGCATGCCAATTTAAAGCTCAACAGGGAGATTGCTGAAATTAGGTTCCATTCACACAGCCGGCAAACTGAAGAAGTCAAAGGAAACGCATCTTCCAAATATCTAGAATGGGCGTCTTTGCAAAGGCTGTTTGAAATATGTTATGACTATGTGGACTCAAGTTACACTGAATACATGGACTTTATGTCTTTATCTTCAAATGAGGAAATATTGTATCTTATGCCTTAATATAGTTACAGTATGCATAAACGTTGTTGTTGTGACACCACCAACTTTATAATTGTTTAAATATATTGTTTTGGCAATTTTGATGGTGTTTTCTACTAGTGGAATTTGTATATTTGGGATTCCTGTAACACTAGTCTTTTTCCCTTGTTTGGATTTACAACCTTTTCAGTTGGCATTCAGTCTCCAACAACAATGCCAAACTACTTCTCTGAGATAATTCTTCCAAAGTATAGAAGGCATTCACACTGGCACACCTCAATGCCCTACTTTCAGCTGTGATGTCAGGAAAATTTTGAGGCAGCAGTAATATTGACTCTGTGGATCATATTCTGCTTGAGTGTCCCAAATTTTCAGCTCTAAGAGATGAACTGATCTCCCCCTTTAAGCAGGATTTCCTTTCTCCAGAAGCAAAATCATCCTGGTTACTTAGAGATGAAAACAAACAAACTACTTGCGTGTAGTAAAATTTCTAGCAGCTGTTGTCAAATCACATGACAACTTTTGCAGTAGCAGCCTTTAAATTCTTCTTTGATTTCCTGTGGAAAGAGGCTTGTGGGATGAGGGTTTGAAGTTTATGACTCTGGCTGCAAAAACAGTAAAGACAATAAATAAATATTGCACTGGGGGGAGAGAGATGTGAGCCAAGTCTGAGTGACTGTCGTTCATTTTTAATACCTCCACATTGCATGTTGGGGTGGGGAGATTTCCCTTGAACTATTTATTTGTTTCATTTATACCCTACCTTTCCCCCCCAATGGGGACCCAAAGTTGCCGCCTCTGCCTCTGTTGCTGAGAACGATCCAAAGACTCATGAGGGTCTGTACGAGGTGCATCCTGATTGTCCCCTGGTGGCCGAGGCAACCTTGGTTCGCCAATCTCCTCTCACTAGCCAAGGCACGCCTTCCCCTCCCACAGGTGCCAGATCTGCTCCTGGCAGAGGGAGGAGCCCTCCTATTCCACGAGGTACACAAGCTCAAGTTAACAGCTTATCTCATGGACACTTAACTTTCTCTGACAGAATCAACACTGTGCTACTCAATGCCAGGAAAGATTCTACGCGACGTTCCTCCAGTGGGAAGTGGGCCCGCTTCTTAGCCTCCATACAGCCCTCTGACGTTCCCCTGGCTTCTGTCAGGATTGACCAGGTCCTAAACTTTCTGCTCTCACTGGCAGAGAAGGGACTCTTGCACTTCTCACTCAAAGTGTATTTGTCAGCAATTTCGGCCTACCATCAGGGCTTCGATGGTTTTTCCGTTTTCTCTCACTCAGTCTCTAAGAGATTTATGAAGGGTCTCCTCCACCTGTATCCACCAATCCGCTCACCGGTACCCTTGTGGGATCTACCGCTGGTGCTCCGCCATCTCATGGGGTGACCCTTTGAGTCTATGGCGACTTGCGAGCTAAAGCATGCAGCATGGAAAACTGCCTTTCTCGTCGCCATCACCTCGGCCAGGAGGGTGGGCGAACTCGTGGCTCTACGCCATGACCCACCGTTTCTTGTATTCCTGCCAGACGGTGTGATACTGGTCCCTGACATATCTTTTCTGCCTAAGGTGGTCTCCTCAGAGCGAGTCTCCAGCTGACTCTCTTGCCTGCACCAGAGCAAAACAAATGTGCCTGCCTATGCGCTGGCTCTACCCACACCACCTCTGGCTCTACCCACACCAGTCTCCCTCCCCTTGTTCAAAATAGAAATTGAGATCTCCCCCCACATATGGTTGCATGGCAGCCTGCTGGCCCTTTCCCCACCATTTTTCCTCTGATCAGGGCACTTGCACTCACAATTTCCTCCTCTCCCTTTGCACTAGGATCCTTGACTTCTGCACCTCTGATTGCCCATCCCCTCAGGCTTGGCATCACCAGCTGGCCTTGCTCTGCCTGTCCCTCATCTTGGTTTTCCAACTTTCCGTCCCCCTTGTGTGCTAGGCAGTCCCCCCTTTGTACTTTGGACTTTGTTGTTGTTCAGTCGCATAGTCGAGTCCGACTCTTCGTGACCCCATGGACCAGCTCCCGCCAGGCTCTCCTGTCTTCCGCCGTCCTCCGAAGTTGGCTCAATTTCATGTTCGTTGCATCGATGACACTGTCTAACCATCTCATCCTTTGCCGTCCCCGTCTTCTTTGGCCTTCAATCTTTCCCAGCATCAGGGTCTTCTCCAGGGAGTGCTCCCTTCTCATTTGGTGGCCAAAGTATTTGAGCTTCATTTTCATTATCTGGCCTTCCAGGGAACAGTCAGGGTTGATTTCTTTTAGGATTGACTGATTTGATCTTTTTGCAGTCCAAGGGACTCTCAAGAGTCTTCTCCAGCACCATAGTTCAAAAGAATCTATTCTTCTGCGCTCGGCCTTCCTTATAGTCCAACTCTCGCAGCCATACATGACTACTGGGAATACCATTGCTTTGACCATGCGGACTTTTGTTGGCAGGGTGATGTCTCTACTTTTTATCATGCTGTTTAGGTTCGCCATCGCTTTCCTCCCAAGGAGCAGGCGTCTTTTAATTTCATGGCTGCTGTCACAGTCTGTGGTGATCTGGGATCCCAGGAACGTGAAGTCTGTCACTACTTCCACGACTTCCCCTTCTATTTGCCAAGGAGTGATGGGGCCGGATTTTTTGCAATCTTATATTGCAAAAAACATAAATACTGACAATAAAACTTTCTTCAAATACATTAGAAGCAGGAAACCAGCCAGGGAGGCAGCGGGGTCCTTGGATGACCAAGGGGTAAAAGGAGTACTGAAGGATGATAGGGAAATGGCTGAGAAGCTAAATACATTTTTTGCCTCTGTCTTCACTGTGGAAGATGAGAAGTGCTTGCCCACTCCAGAACCACTGATTTTGGCAGGGGTGTTGAAAGACCTGAGTCAGATTGAGGTGATGAGAGAGGAGGTCCTACAACTGATAGACAACTTAAAAACTGATAAATCACCAGGCCTGGATGGCATACATCCGAGAGTTCTGAAAGAACTCAGATGTGAACTTGTGGATCTCCTGACAAAAATATGTAATCTTTCATTAAAATCTGCCTCCATTCCTGAGGACTGGAAGGTAGCTAATGTCACTCCCATCTTTAAAAAGGGTTCCAGGGGAGATCTGGGAAATTACAGGCCAGTCAGTCTGACTTCGTTACCGGGTAAGTTGGTGTAAACTATTATTAAAGAAAGAATTAACAGGCACATAGATGAACAAAAACTATTGAGGCAGACTCAGCATGGGTTCTGTAAGGGAAGATCTTGTCTCACTAACCTGTTAGTGTTCTTTGAGGGAGTGAACAAACATGTGGACAAGGGAGACCCAATAGATGTTGTTTACCTTGACTTCCAGAAAGCTTTTGATAAAGTTCCTCATCAAAGGCTCCTTAGTAAGCTCAATAGTCATGGGATAAAAGGACAAGCCCTTCTATGGATCAAAAACTGGCTGATTAATAGGAAACAGAGTGAGTACTTCTTCACCCAAAGAGTGATTAACACATGGAATTCACTGCCACAGGAAGTAGTGGCGGCTACAAGCATGGACAGCTTCAAGAAGGAACCGGATAAACATATGGAGCAGAGGTCCATCAGTGGCTATTAGCCACAAGGTATAGATAGGAATTCACAGGCTGGGGCAGGTGATGCTCTGTATTCTTGGTGCTGGGGGGGCAACAGTGGGATGGCTTCTAGTGTCCTGGCCCCACTGATGGACCTCCTGATGGCACCTGGTATTTTTGGCCACTGTGTGACAGTGTTGTACTAGATGAGGCATTGGCCTGATCCAACATTGGCTTCTCTCATGTTCTTATGTTCTTTAACTAAGGATGTGCGGTGTCTAAATCATGTGAAATTCTTACAGTACATGTTGGAAAGATAGCACTATGCATGCACATACATTACCTCAAACTGCAGCAAAGGTCAACCCCGTTCAAGACTCCTACCCCAACCAAAACCAGCACTGTTGAATCTGAATGTATTCCTTCTAGCAGTGTACAATGGAGATCTCTCAAATCAAATAAATATTAAACAATGTGTCTAGTCTTATGCTAGAACACACATGCTATTTCAGTTATGATGCGGACAAGCATTTTTATTTTTTATATTTTCTTGCACAATGAAAATAAATGGCTTCAAAATGGAGATAGCAAATAAAACGGGTCTGAGTTACTCTGATCTCGCCTCTCTCTTTGTAAGCACTAGAAGGAAAAGACCTAGAATCGAGTCCACTAGCACCTTCGAGACCAACAAGATTTTCAGAGTATCAGCTTTCGAGAGAGTCAAAGCTCCCTTCTTCAGACAGAAGTAAAACACTTTAATACAGAAAGGGTTCCTACCGATCAAACTGAAAACAGCAACTGTTTTTTCCCCCTAAAGACCACTGGAGGGAGCTCTCGTTCTTACAACCCGGAACTATTCTTCCTAGTTCCGAATGCCGGAATCTTGTGTTCGAGGATGCATAAATAAGACAAGGGGGACAGCAAAAAGTGTTGCGCGGCATAGAAAAGGGCGAAGATGAGCGTCAAAGGGCTTGTCGGTCTCATACAAAGAGGTAGGGTGGTATTGTGTTTGTACCTTAGGTGCGAGGGAACTTTTCCCCCCTTCCTCCCTTTTGCCACTGTCAGAAAGACGTGCATTTATGGTAGTACAATGGTACAAAGTTGGTGCCCCCTCGTTAAAAGACGGAGGAAAGAAAGGGCTCGTGTTAAAGATCGACGAATGTTCAGTAGAAGCCATAACCTAGAAATCTGTTTGATCATGTCTTTTAAAGAAGGCGTTACCCAGGTAGCTGACCTTGGAACATCTGGTATTACTTGTGAACTCGTGCTACTAAGAACGTGTCTGGTAGTAACCCAAACAACAAATGAGGACACGTGCTCTCTTCTGCATTACATGGTGGCTGGAAAGCGTCACTTCTTATGAAAGTTAGCATACGGGTTCCACGTGTTGGGTGCACATCGTCCGTGTTATTTCAGTCCCGTGTCTAGGTGATAGGCATGAGGCGCTCAGTGCAGCACTGAGAGCGGCTGGGTGTGATTCCCAGAAGTACAAAAAAATCCTGCCCTAGATGAACTGGGTACTAGCTACAGCACCCTGTTGCTTGTTCATATCTCAGTTTATCTAGGACAGTTGGGCAGAGATTTTCATACTTCTGGGAAACCCGGGGGGAGAGGGGTGTTCCAAAAGTAGCTCTTCAGTGATAAGATCAGTCAGTGTTGGTGGATGTTTCCCTTAAAAGCATTGACTACCATCACTGATTTTCCTCTGCACTTTCAGTTGAAGGGAAGTATTAGGTGCATTTACTCAGGCCTCCTTGTAACTGTCTGAACCAACAGGCCTGGCCAATGCTCTTCATGACCTGAGGAAATGCCCTTGAATATATCTCAGCATCCTCTGCAATACTTATGGCTTCCATAGCAAAAAATTTTTTAAAAAATGCAGCAGTTCCCTGGCAGACAAGTTGTTCTGGAAAGGTAATTGGATCAGTAAAAGATTCTTTTTTAACTCCTGCTGTTGCAATGCGGGCTTATGGGTGGAGCAGGCCCAAAGCATGTACTGAGACAATACATCTGATCTCCCAAATAAAGCTACAATATTTCACATTTATACATAGTTTTCTTGAGTACTGAAAGTGGTTCATGTACAGTTGTCAGGATTAGAGTTGATTTCAAAACACAGGCTAGT
Source organism: Gekko japonicus (assembly GCF_001447785.1). Taxonomy (NCBI): domain Eukaryota; kingdom Metazoa; phylum Chordata; class Lepidosauria; order Squamata; family Gekkonidae; genus Gekko; species Gekko japonicus. Next base: position 433,273 of record NW_015174861.1, read on the forward strand.
GTCATTGCCTGTCATGAGTTCTCAATGCTGATAAGTTACCTGCTGATGATTATTGTTTGACAAGGTAGTGTGGACAGGATAGTTATTATTACTTCAGGCAAATAAAATGGCAGACAGTACAGAAAGTTTTCTCAGATCCCAGTCTGAATCATGTTCCTACCTGTGCTGTTATTAACTTGAGCAGAAGGGAGAAGTTTGGTAGATGTAGCTTCTTCCATCTCCAGAGGACTGTGATGGAAGAGGGTTTATTGGCTAATTTACTGTTAGAAAGAATATGGAGAATTTAAAGATTAACAGACACTATGAAAGATTCAGAGATTAGTTTAAAGGAATTCTTCTGACAGTAAAACTGTGTTGCTTGATCTTTGATAATTTTCTGCGTGAACTGATATGTGGGATTCAGTGGATGTCTTAACTGTTTGTTACTGGCAACAAGTACTGGCAACTGCATGTGATTGGCATCTGATTTTTCCCCCCTAGGTAGAAAAGGTTTTCTCCAGCTGCCTTTAGGTTCATCTCGGCTGCAACCATTGTATCTTCTGTGGTGTCAGAAGTCAACATCTGTTGCACAGCACGACTCAGCTGATTCTTCATCTGTTCCTGAGAACTTTAGGGAACCTAAACCATCAATAGATGATTTGTATTCCTCTGAGCAGAAGTCTGCTGTTCTACAGCAACTCAATTTGGCAACTGTTGAAGAACTTTCTGCTATGAAACTCTTGCGAGGAAGAAAGTCCATTAATGTAATAGAGTACAGAAATAAGCATGGGCCATTTCAGGATTTACAGAGTTTACTGGGAGTACCTCTTTTTCAATATAAAACCGCTGTTAAAGTGTGTGACTTTATTCTTAACCCCCTTGCAAAAGAAGAAAGGAAGGAGAGGAAAACTGTATCCATAACGAAATTTATCAAGCCAGAAATAGAAAGTGAGAAATTGAAGGTATTCTTTAAGAACAGTGCCTTTTTCATATAACAAATATTAAGGCTGCAGTCCTTTGCATGTATGGGAGAAAGTCCTATTGAACTCACTAGGACTTACTTCAGAGAAAATGGGATTGGGTTGCAGAGCTTTTAATGCATTATTAGTTAGGTTGATCTGTCCAGCAAGGTTACATTCGATGGCTAGGATTCAAAGAGAACAGGCATGCACAATACAATTTTTGATGTAATTATTAAACCTCCAATGCTGTATCAAAAACTGCTTTTGAAACTCCCTGCCTTTTCAAAAGCAGCATGCCATGCATAGAGTGACTGCTGTTTGAAAAAAACCCCTCCCTCAGCAGAATTAGTAATGAAGCTGTTTGTGTCCAGTCCAGTGGATACTTTTATGAGAAACATCATTCTGGCAGCCTGATTCTGTCTAGAGTGCAGGAGCAAATGCCTGTGTAAGTAGGTCTTGCAATGTTTGTCATAGTAGACCAATCAAACCAGTGGGGCCCTTCTTGCATAGTCTCTCAGTACATAGACTCTGTCTCTCTTTAAAGGTTAAATGCAAAGTGTTGGGAAGATATATAAGCCTGTGTCTTGTCGCATGTATAACTATACATCTAGGTCACAATTAGTTTAGTGTTTATAAACTTCCTAGACTAATCCAAATTCTGTATTTTAGGTATGTCTTCTTGAGTTTTGTGCCTCTAATTCTGGGAAGTTTCATGACTGGTAGCAAGTAGGATGGAGTCCTTTTTGAATGCATACTGAGCCTTTCCCATAATCTCTTTCAGAGTGCCAACAGCATTGTGTCTGTTGTTTTTGGCACACGCAGAATTGCATGGGCTCATGTTAACAGACATTTAACTATTCATGACTGGCAACAGCACGACTGCACAATGTTTATGAAAGGAACCTACATGCCGTCGGTTTATCTGGAAGAGGTAAGCTACATTTTAATGGAAAGCAGCTTATGTTTGAAAAGAGTATTCATTTGTCATCTACGGGTAACTAGCAGGGTCTCTGGACTGCATATAAAACAGGAGGAATAGATGCATTAATTTTATCTGATTGTCCTTTCTTTAAAATTGATACAGGGGTTGGAGGAAAATAAAGTGGGAAATTAGGGGTTTCTTTTTAGGGTTCTGTAAAAACAACGTCCACCTACAGTTTGGCTTTTAAAGATAGTGTTCAGCTTTTGCATACTGGAGGTCTAATCACTTACTGGCACTGAGAGTCCAAACCTATGGCTTGATTTAAAGGCATTGCCAAGTGAGGGAGAAAGATCTCCTATCAGAGTTTTCCTAATATGCATGCTTTTTAGGAGCTAGTAACCTTTGGGATACCATGAAAAAGGTTGGTAGACACAGATATTCCTTGTAGATGTCTGAACCAGTAAACTCAGATTTTCTCCCTGGACCATGTAAATGGCAAAACTAAATCTGACTTCAATACATATATATATATGTATATATAAACATGATTTTTGATGCATTATATTTTTCAGATTTCTTCTGTAGTATCCAGACTTCCTGAAGCAGATTTTTATGTTTTGGAAAAAAATGGACTTTCTGTTTTGAATGCAAATCTGTTTCCAGTGATGTTGCATCTTCGTACAGTAGAAGCTATGCTGTATGCATTGTTACATAAAGCATTTGCAGAAGAGGGCCAGCATAAAGTACTAAGTATGGCTCGAATTTTTTTAGGGAAACACTTTGGGTTGATGGTGGGAGAATCACGGACTAGTGGAATAGATCTTGTAAAACAGCTTCTCTTAGAATCTGTTACACTTGCTGAGCCTCGTGTGAATTTTCCAAGAGAGACAGTGGTGAGTTACCAAAACCTGTTGTCTGCAAACAAGCCAAGGCGAGATGAGGAACTGTGTGATTCATTGCTACAAGCAGTAGCTTTTTATGAGATTTTAACAATGAACAACAACACTTAAATCTTTCTAGATTTCCTTGACCACCTTCTCTTGTTTGGTTTATGGCATCTACGGTAATTTGGCAATGTTAATTAAATTTTTATACATTGAGTCTATACTATAGCCCAAGAAGCATATACCTTCAGCAGTGGCGAAGCCATGATCGTAACAGGGGGAAAAAGCTATTAAGAGCTAATATAAAATTTACAAATATAAAAATCTAGTCACACTGTACAGCTCTATGGTTCTATGAAAAATCAAAACAAGGTTTGCCACTGTGGGTAGTATTACAGTTGTATGTAAATTTATTTAGAAGTGGTATGTTTGAGCCCACAAGGTTAAAAAAAAATTCATAGATCATATTTAAGGTAGTAACATTGCTACTGAATTATGTAAAATGGATACTATTGTTTGTCAGTTGCCTGAATGCAAATTTAAGAGTATATTATGGTTTACTTTAAGCAGGATGGCTGGGTTACATTTTTATCCCTCTGTTGCTGCAGAGAGCTGGTGTTTGTATGAGGGGTTCTCTTGTCTGTTATCTCTAACAACCTTGCAAAATAGGCTAGGCTGAGACTGAGCTTCACAAGTGAGTGGAGATTTGAATAGTCATAACTCCGTCCCACATGAGAAGAGTGCATAGAGTCTTATGGTGCCTTGTTTAACTTCTAGTTCGTTATGTTCAGAGTGGGCTTCAGTATTCATTAACACCATGTGTATACACAGCCTTATTCCCCAGAAATACACAAATATTTTGAGACTCTGTTGAGTACTGAAAGTTAACTGTACAACTTATTAAGTACCATTGCTAACATGTATAGGCGAGAGGCCTCATGTAATGATCATATCCTACCATACCTAACAACTCATTGTGCTAGTTGGTACCAATATTTCTAGAGATGTGAAGGCCCAGAAACCTTTTCCCTGAAGTCCCTTTTACAATTTTTCCATTGGAAAATGTTTGGGAAATAAAGCTCCTACAAAGTATTTTCTCTTAGGATGAGTGAAACGCTTTTAAAGACAAGGTGGGCATGCTGTAGCCATATACAGCTCTTAAATCCAAGATGTGTTTCTGCACCTAGGACACCTAATCTTCATGAGGGGAGCATGTAGGGCTTTCATTGCATCTCAGGTGTTGCATGCCTTCTGTTGACCTTTCGACCTGACTTTTTTGTGGTTGATTTTTTTAATCTCAACATTAAACCACTGTGACAGACATTTACAGAATGGGTAACAAAGTTTATTGCCCTCCCGTGCTGGATGGGATGGGAACTGAGCTCTAACACAGGGGTATCGAACTCATTTGTTACAAGGGCTGGATCTGACATAAGTGTCACTTTCTTGGGCCAGGCCATGCGTGCCATGAAATGTAACATAAGGTACCTGAGATATAAAATTTATAAAGATGATTTTAGATGCTGAATGGCAAGAGCAGGTGTTACTGGATTAGGTGTGATATGCAGAGGTGTGGGCATACCACCATTGGTGATGAGACAGGAAACCTAGGTCTCAGTTTGGTACAGAAGGATTCAGTCCAGGAGGATGCAAAGAATAAATGGAAATAGGTCTGGAGAAGTGAGCAGTGACTTACAAAAGCACATACCCTACCACAATTTTGTTAATCTTGAAAGGTGTTACTGGATTCTTTCTACTGCTATTAGAAACCACAGCATTAAAAAAAAACCAGTGGGTGAACATTTTAACCTTCCAGAGGGCATTCAGTTGCTGACCTAAGAGTAGCAGTTCTCTTACAAAGGAATTTCAAAGGGAGATTAGAAAGAGAGACTGCTGAATTGTAACTGATCCCAAAGCTCAAGACAATGCAAACTCCTGGACTGAACTGAGACCTAGGTTTCTTCTCTCATTACCAATGCCTGTCATTGTCATTTGGTGTCTGAAATCACTTCCAAGATATAAGGGCAGATGGACTCACATTCTAGCTGTATCTGAAGAACTGAGCAGTGACTCATGAAAGCTCATGCCCTGCTACAAGTTAATCATTAAGATGCTGCTGGACTCTTGCTCCTGTGCTATTAGGTTCCTCTCCCCCCTTCACCTGTTGGAAAGGGGGATCTCTTCAAGTGCCCTGGGACTTGCTCTCTCTGGCTCTTTCCCACCCGCTCTTTGAAGTGTGCTGCCACACAAAAGCTTATATCTGGAATAAAATGTTGTTGGTCTTAAATACAGTACTCTCTCTTTGGTGTGCTCTCTGGCTCTTTC
>NW_015174861.1:438520-445475 GCF_001447785.1 Gekko japonicus
CCGAATACCCCCCCCCCCCCCCCCCCCGTCTCTCTGGCTCTTTCAATCGAAGGAAGGCTTTCGTTCTCTCCTCTGAAGCAGCACAGAGTTACTTGCTCTCAAGCTGGATCTGGCCCATGGTCCGTATGTTTGACAACCCTGCTGTAACCAGTAGCCACAAAGGGGGAAAGGCAGCGTATAACTGAAACTAAGGTACACTTGTTAAGGTATTATCAGCTTGTAGTTTTCTCTGAAGTGTTGGGTATATTTGCAGTTTTGATTGTACAAGACTAAGGGATGTATAACTTTTTAAATAACATAAATATTACAATTTTATATGCAGTTATAAGATGAACACAATAAGAAGACTGAGATTTTAAGTCAAGTCACTCTACAATTAAATGTGTAGAACCATCTGTCGGTCACTTCTGGCATACAACAAATAACTTCAGAAATGCTTGACAATCTGCACAATACAGTATTAATCCTGTAAGACATCTGTTACACGAGCATGCTGCTGCTTTAGAAAGATGATTCACATAACTCATACAAGAAATCTTTGCTTTCAGATGGGGTACTATGGGATATTTCAGCCAGTAATGGGAAATGTGTTTTGAATGGGGTTGAAGAAAACACTAAAGTACTTTCACATTTATACGGATGATTTTATACCACCAGTTTAACATTTTTTTTTTAATCTAAAGATACCCTACACCAAAGCCTCATCCAGGTATTTATTACTTCATTGCAGGTACAAAAAGAAATGCCACCGAGACTGGTAAAATATAAAATACAGTATAAAATATTCAGAATTACATATAAATACTACTACAACCCCCAATAACTGCTGATATAAAAGCATGCCTTACACAGAACTGATGCTTCACAATAGAATATCTCAGCATATTGGAGACAAATCTATTACACAGACACAGCTATAAAACCAAATTTAGTTTAATTGCAAGAGATTTCAATCATTTGACTAGTATTTTCTAGGAAATAGAACATTTATGAGGAAATTGGAAGAGTGGCTTAAATATGTCACCTGCTGCTAAACGTGCAACTGGCCACAGAAATAGCTCCTTAAAAACCGAAGCCACATACTGAAAGGTTAAAGTTTATCCAGTTGTTATTTGAACACTGCTGGTGTAGATTTCAGTACAATAAGAAAGTTTAGCACCATTACAGTACATATATACAATTTTGTGTTTTTAAATAGAATCAAAATATAAACAGAACTTTGAATATACATTTAAAATGATTTTATATGTACAAAGGCGTTCATGGCATCAACCACTTTAAGGAAAGTCAGCTGCCAGACTGCTCAAAACTTCTCGTGGAAAATCACAGTGAATTCCTTCAAGGTAATGGAGAAATCTGGTTGACAAAAAAATATATACATTTTAAAAGGACAAAAGCAGTTGTGTTAGGATAGGAATTTAGAATGCAGGATTATGAACTGACAATTTCCCATCCATGCTATTAAATGCAATTTAAGACTCTCCGACACACACATATTGCTATAGCAAAAGCTTACCTTCTTTTTGTTTTTCCTTGTTCTTTCTGCATCTCTGACTTACAGATGTTGCGGAGAGTAGGCAAGTATTCTATAATACTGGCTTGTCTGCTGCTCAAATTGAAAGGAGTTCTATTGGAAAAGGCAGCTTTGATTATTTCCAACCTCTTCTGGGCTTTTTCATGAATGCTGTGGAAGAAAAGCACATTGTTTCTTATCCCATTTCTAGGTTAACGAGAAAGATAACCCAGAAGATTTTAAGTTTTGTTATGTGTGCCCATCCATTGTACAATCAGTGATTTGGGTTCCATGCCTCTCTGCTACTTGGAGGGAGGGGGTGTCTGCTGTTCCCAGGAGCTACCTTTCAGGGGGCATTTGGGCCTACTTTGAGAGCTGAGAAAGTAGTGCTTCACAGAAAAAATCCACCCACAGAAAAACTACCGGAGAGTTCTGAAACTTTAGAAGCCAATGCTAGTAGTACCCACATCCCAAATATACTATGATAATTTTTAAGCATGGCAGTCTATAAAACTTGTGCTAATTAAACAAGCCTCCAGAATAATGCCAAATCTCACTATCGATTCAAGTCACTTTAACTGGACATAACCCCAATGGATGTTCAGGCCCCTTACAAAGTGGGAGTTATCTTGATTTATGAAGGTAACACCTAACAATGTAATTTCATTTAACCTAGTCTCCAAAATAAGTCATGGTAAGATAACAATCTTTGAATATCTGCAGCTGACGTTACCTGTCCAAAAGTATTTCTAGACATTTATTATGTAGACTTAACACCAATAATAGACCAAAGTTTCAACTTAAGTGGAATATGGATCTCGGTGGTGGCCAGTGTTCCCTCTAAGCTGAGTTATTGTGAGCTAGCTCACAGTTTTTAGCTTCTGGCTCACACATTTTTGTCTTAGCTCAGGAAGGATGGCTCCAGAGCAAACTAATTTATGCAGCAGCCAAATCACTCACAACTTTAATGCCACTAGCTCACAAAGTAGAGTTTTTGCTCACAAGACTCCACGGCTTAGAGGGAGCATTGGTGGTGACATCTCTGAAGAAGCTTGGAAATATGGATTTTCATACAGATCTTCTTTCTTAGTATGTCTTTTAAAGAAACTATCATGAAGATGGTACACCAGTGGCACTTTATGCCACAGAAATAAGCCAGAATCTTCAAATTATGTGTTGCTATTGTAAATCTTCAGATGTAGATTTCATGCACACATGGAAAATAGTTGATATACCAAAACAGGGCTTGGGTATTGATGTTACACTGAGACCAGAAACATCATTAGTCAATCATGTTTAAAAGGTCCCTGAAAGGTATCAGGGGACACTTGATAACAGCAGCTAGTTATAGATTGGGGGAAAAAAAATCAAACTTTTTAATAACGAGTAACTGCTGATCCAAAGGGAGCTGATGCACAGCACGTAGAATCATTATGAAAACCTTTAATTGAATGGGTAAAAACAAATAGTGGGTAATGGCTCATGTTCTTTTTGGCTTGACTGGTGGTTAACAAGTGAATATCTTAATATTGTTGAGAAGCTTTTTAAAGCATGTTGTGCTTTGTAAATCTACAGCAAATTTGAAGTGCTTTGTACTGACAAACTTTTAGAAGAAAATGCAGTCTCTTTTGCTATTGTACTATTCTGTGGGCATCTAAGCACACATCTGTATATATTTTGAACTTTTGAACTTGAAGTCTTTTGAACTTACCTGGAATTAGCTGACAACTGACCAAAGTGTAAATTGGTCTGCTCTTTGGAAATACAGAGTGTAAGTTCTTCAAATCCATCTTTTCCAGCATTCAAACACCTTTGCATGGCTTTTGAAACATCGTTAGAACATTTCTTGAAGGCCAGTGCCTCCATAGCTGCTTTCAATTCACTGCTGTTTTTGGAACTCCACCAATCTGTGCGCTCCTCACTAAAGTCATCGGACAGCCCATGTTTTATTTTGCCTTTTGTCCAAATAAATTCCTCATATTTACAAGATTGCTTTGATTTTTGAGTCTTATTATTTAAGCAATAGTCTAAGAGAGACATATTTTCCTCAAATTCCGCTAATGAATTTAGGCACTGGAATGCATGAGCTGAGCCTTTTGCTTCTGTCATTCCACTGCTCAATGTTATTGTGCTATCAGTTGCAGGTTTCAGTCCACCTTTTTCTTCTTCCATGCATGAGGTAGATACATCAGATGGCACAGTGATGAGCCCAGAATAGTTCAGCTCACTCTCAAATAAATCACTATCATCCAACAGAGCCATTTTTCTCCGGTGCTTGGTCTGTTTAGACTTTTTCATTGGGCTGGCTTCCTCCAAGCAGTCACCATCAAGGGGTGCATGATTTGATTTTTTTTCTGTGATTGTTTTAAGTGGAAGGTTCACCATCTGAGCTGGTTTTGAAAGTACAGTAACTGGTAATGGTAAAGTTAACTCAAGGTTACTATAAATAAAGTCTACATTCTTCACCTGGAATTCTGTGAGGAGATGAATTAGCTTACTCCATTCTTCTTTGGATGTGATTTCATGCTGTGAAAAATGGAAATAAGTAATGATTTTACATTAATAGATTTGAAGCGCATCCAATTCTAAAAACTGCAAGAAATAGCTAATTCTTAAAATGGACCCAACAGCTATTCCACAGTTATCATCAATACAAGATTAATATATTTTTAGCTTAAGCAGGAACCTTCGGATTTAAAAATTCCCTAGAAGTGGATCTTTTAAGGTTTTTTTAAAAAGGTATTTTCTAAGCACCATCATAGTTGTTCCCCCCCAATTCATTCCACCTGTATGAGGCTTAAATTCAAGAGCATATTAACCTGAAAAAGAAACTATTTGTGTTAATAAGGTTAATCAATATCTACAGTAATTCATGCCTTTAAAGCATCTTTAAGATGTTATAAGACTTTTTGATGTAATTGTACTAGTAATTCTCTTATGATGATGCATACTGAGATGGAGGTACTGAACAATGAACAGACCATTTTAATAAACATTTGGGCTCATTTTCTGGAAAGCCATTGTCAATCAACAACTTGTAATGATTGGGTAACTAACTTGTACCACTGTAAGTATACCTTAAGAAATGAGAGCAAGTCTTCTGAAGGCAGAAAAATGTTCTTCAGGCCAAGCAAGCTTTCAATGCAGCCAGTGTCACACTTTGGAATTTTTAAGAGAGGCAGCTCAGTAGTCTTACAACTAGCAGGATCATCAGTGCACGTAATCTGCTCCATGCCACATGCCTTCTTGTTTCCTCCTAACAAAAGTTTTAAGTTAAACACACAGAAATGATAAACTATGATAGCTGTATAGCAAGTTCAACCATTTTATTCAAAGCAAGCAATTCCTAGCATAGTTTTAAATACAACTATTTCAAATACAGAGTTTCTTTTCTCTATGAGATGGCTGTTTGCTTCTGCAAGTCTAAACTGCTCTTCTTGCAGCTTCACTCTGTCATCTCAACCACTGCCCAAGTAGTCTGACTCCTCCCGCCAACATAGCAGCCATATATGAAAGACCAAGAGGAAGCAGGGTGAGCAGGCAGGCAAAAAAACCCCCATGCCTGCTACTGGTTAAGCTCAATTGACCCACCACCTCTCTCTGTAAGCATAAATATGTTTATTTATAAAAACCGAATTTGCTGTATTTTATAGTTGTTATACAGGGCTCCAATCAAAAAGCGGAACTCTAACATTCCAAATTGTTTCTTACTTCCATCAAATATAAAATACAAATTGCATATCATTGTTTTCCACATCTCCATTATATTATGTATCAGTACCTTCCACTGAACCTCAGTATTCCACATTCCTGCAAATTTCATCTTATTTCCAGTTCTTTACACATCTACTGTCCAACTAGGGACTCATTTAGAAAATAAAATCTTGTTTCCAAATGTATCTCAAAACGTTGTGAACCAGAACTGCCTGAATATATTACTGAAAAGCTGAAGACATTGTGAGAGTAATATGTAGATAGATTTAAGGTTTTTCCCCTCTATTACTAAGTCATACTTACCATGAAGCACTATTTTTTTTCCTTTCAGATAGCCACCTCCACTCCTAACCCAGAACTGTAAATGGAGAATACTTTGTCTGATATCACAATTATTTGTAGTTAGCAAAGCAGACAAGTCACCTATATCTGTTCGTAAGTTCTCAGCCAAACACAGAACTTGGAGGTAGCTAGCAACGTTTACCTAAAATAAAATGATTAGAAATTAACAATACTTAATGTTTAAAAAAAGAAACAGAAGCACTTACTTTTACATGGGTTGGATCTAAGCTCCCACAAATTAAAAGGATTTGTGGAAATGGATCATTCTTGCCTTTTCCTTCCTTCAGCATAAAGCTACTGCTGAGGATGGGGGTGGTCTTGAGAACAATGTCATGTGGCACAAGAAGCTACAGCAAGAAGAGGGAACCGGACAAAATCACCCTGCCTTGCATGAGAGGAAAGGAAAACAAAGTTGTCCTGTTCTCCTTCCTTGCCACATGGCAATTATTCTTAACTAGGAATAAGGCTCATTGTGGAAATAAATACAACAAGCTCTAGAAAAAGGCTCTGGGAGAGTGCCAAGGCCTTGGGCACTCAGCGTTAATTTGCTGTGGTGACCTCAGCAGGGTATAATGACACAGAGTCCACCATTTTCTCCAGAGGAACTGATCTTTGCTACCTGAAGAGCAGTTGTAATTTTGAGTGATCTCCACCCCTCACCTGGACATTGGCAACAATGGTTCCCCCAGGAGGAAATGGCTGGTTTGGAGGATGGAGTCTATGGCATTGTACCTGTCTGAGGTCCCATCCCTCCTCAAACCACACCCTCTCCAGGTTCCATCCCTCAAATCTCCAGGAATTTCCCACCTGGAGCTGGCAACCCTATCTCCTTCCCAGCCAATTATCAACCTACTTCCATTTCCCCCTCACTCTTTAGCTTTCCATCTCCCCCTCCACCTGCAGCCTGTTCCGTGCTCTGAAGCCCTGACTGCCATGTCACATTGGCTGTCATGGGGGGGGGGGATCTCAGCAGGGTATAAGGACACAACCATTTTCTCCAGGGGAGGGGAACTGATGTCTGCCATCTGGAGAGCAGCTGTAATTCTGAGTGATCTCCAACTCTCATCTGGAGATTGGCAATAATGGTTTCTCAGGAGGAAAAGTAGTCTTTCTCTGCAATGGGGACCAAAGCAGATTACATCATTCTCCTCCCCCTCTTTTGACTTGCACAACCCTGTGAGGTAGGTTAGACTGAAAGTCTGTGACTGGTCCAAAATCACCCACTCAGCTTCTACAGCAAGAACCTAGATCTAGCAGACCCTACTCTGAAGCACTGAATGCTACGCCTAGGGTAGCCAACCTCCAGGTGGAGCCTGAAGATCACCAGGTATCACAACTGAACTCCAGACAACAGATCTCCCCCCCCCGGAGAAAATAACTGCTTTG